>NC_084592.1:41142695-41298298 GCF_033807715.1 Cololabis saira | reverse complement strand
TCACACACGGACAAACTGGTTTAAACATCAACTAAACACAGATCATCAGTTCCACACACCTTATTCAGTCATTTCATCTTTGTTTAGAAATGACTTTCATGCTTAATCTGTGTCTGTTTCTGACATTTAATTGTTTTTTTCTTCTCCTGTTTGAGAAGCACTTTTCTGATTGTATCTCTGCTATGAAAAATGTCTGTACTTGAATTGCTGAAGTAGTTAACGTCTTCCTCTCTCGGTCATGTCACGCTCCAAGCACGCCGCGTTTATCCATTACAGTATTTGTTTTGTTAAAAGTTTGTTTGCAGTCACTTTGGGAAATATGCCGCAGAGATTTTTGAGTACAATAATATAGTTCTCCTTTATTGTTGTGAGACTGTTTATTCTCCAACTTAAAGTAAGCTTTAGTTAAGCAGAGGGAGGTGAATGACTGCAGCTCAGCATTCCTGCGGATGGAGCTCAAGGTTGTTTAGGTTAAACCTCTCAAACACGCAGTTTTCACCGAAGGAATTTAAAGATGTTTTTTTTATTATAATCAGAATAACAACTGTCTCAATAAACCCGTTGCAGCATGACGAACACAGTCCTGGGGAGCAGTGGCGTCAATTCAGTGGAAGCTAAGGTATGGCAAGGTTACGAGTCACAGAACTTAACTAGAGTATCAATCAACACGTCCAGCAAATACTCATCACAGAAGTCTGCTATGTAGTTTATCTGTGTGGTCAAGAAAATTGGAACTTTTTCAAATGCAGTCTCGCTCACTGCAAAAACTCAAAATCTTAGCAGGAATATTTGTCTTATTTCTAGTTAAAATGTCTAATTTTTTGTCAAAAAGTCTCATTACACTTAAAACAAGAGTCATCACCAAACAAATAACTTGTTATTTGACCATTTTCACCTGTTTCAAGTAAATTTTCACTTGAAATAAGTAGAAAAATCTGCCAGTGGGACAAGATTTATTTTCTCATTACAAGCAAAATAATCTTGTTCCACTGGCAGATTTTTCTACTTATTTTAAGTGAAAACCTACTTGAAACAGGTGAAAATGGTTGTTTTTGAGTCTTGTCTTAAATGTAATGAGATTTTTTTTGACAAAAAATTAGACATTTTAACTAGAAATAAGACAAATATTCTTGTTAAGGTTTTGAGTTTTTGCAGTGTATAATAACTAGTGAAATCGATCATGTTGTTCTGATTTGCATTTGTAGTTATTCTATATGTATTAAGTAATAGAATAATCCATACAAATAGACAGAGTAATTCCATAAATGTATTTAAAAAACAAACATTTACATTTTCCCTTGAAACCAAGGTGTGGCGGCTGCTGTACCTTCATACCCAATTGACGCCCCTGCTGGGGAGATTTCTGAAAAACTTTTCTTCTCCTGAACCGTCAGATGGAAGAGAACGAGAGCTGGAACCGCTCTGAGGAGTGTACAGAGTTTAACGTGCCGAACGGTTTAACGTGTCTCTTTTTATTCGTGCACGCTGAGAAATTAATGGGAGAAATTAGCAGGGCAATTACCACTTTTAATTGGGCTAATTTCTGCCGTCCTGTCACTGCTGCATCCAGAGGTGCGGGTTCAACGCTCCTGGAGCGCGGCGGCGTTGCCCTTTTCACCAACGCTGTTATTAATTTCTCCAGGCCTCTTTTAGCCTCCGACATGTGAACCATTGAGGGTGAGCTGCTGTCAGCTTCCCCTTGATTATTATCTTGTTAGTATCACTCTATCTCGGTGGCACAGAAGCGCTCTATACTGTACTTGTCCCCCCCCCCCTTCATAAGAGGAAGAACACAGAGGTACAAGAGGAAAGCAGATCCAATTTACGAAGGAGCTTTGATGTTGTGCCTGAAATATTTGAGAAAACCCCTCGACGCCTAAAACCCTTCACACGTCTAGTTCTCATTAAGCCTTTGCAAGAGGAGTCCTACCCCTGATAGCAAAATATGAGTGAATGAATGCCGAAATATGGTGAGGCAGAAACAGTGAATCCATGTTGAAGCCATGTTGAAGCCTGGTCCCCGACAAACAGAATATCAAATCAAACTTTATTTGTTTAGCACTTTTCATGCATAAAAATGCAGCACAAAGCGCTTTACATAAAAACAATACACAAACATAAAACGTATTAATGCCTAAGAGTAGGTCTAAAGAGCAAGATATTAGAAACTGAGAGAATTAAACAATAGAATGTATAAAATAGAGCAGGGGTTGGCAACCCAAAATGTTGAAAGAGCCATATTGGACCAAAAACACAAAAAACAAATATGTCTGGAGCCGCAAAAAATGAAAAGTCTTGTAAAAGCCTTAGAATGAAGACAACACATGCTGCATGTTTCTATATTAGTTATAACTGGGGGAAGATTTTTTTTTCATTATGCACTTGAGAAAAAAGTTGAAATGTCGAGAAAAAAGTCGAAATTTCGAGAAAAAAGTCAAAATGTCAAGATTAATGTTGACATAGAATCTTTAGAAAAAAGTGGAACTGTCGAGAGAAAAGTCGAAATGTCGAGGAAATAGTTAAAATGTCGAGAAAAAAGTCGAAATGTTGAGAAAAAAAGTCGAAATGTCGAGAGGAAAGTCGAAATGTCGAGGAAATAGTTAAAATTTCGTGAAAAAAGTCAAAATTTCGAGAAAAAAGTTGAAATGTCGAGATTAATGTTGAAGTACAATCTCGGGACAAAAGTCGAAATGGAAGAAAAAAAGGAAAAAATAAGAAAAAAAAAGAAAAAAAGAGAAAGAAAAATGGAAAAAAATAAGAAAAAAAAGGTCAAACATTTTTGAAAAAGTGTTTGAAAGGAGCCACTAGGACGGCGCTAAAGAGCCGCATGTGGCTCTAGAGCCGCGGGTTGCCGACCCCTGAAATAGACCATAAATAACGACTAAAACGTTTAAATATAACAATGACATAATAAAACAGGATAAACTAAACGAAAGATTAATATAAAACAGAGTAGTAAGATCCAATAAAAATAGGGGTGAGCATAGAAAATGATCAAGAGTTAAATGAGTCAGTTAAAAGCCTGATTAAAGAGATGGGTCTTGAGCCTCTTTTTAAAAACATCAACAGTCTCTGCAGCCCTGAGGTTCTCCGGGAGGCTGATCCACAATCGGGGGCCATAATAACTAAATGCCGCCTATATACATTGATGACATTGAATACATTGATTCAACATTAGTTACACATTGGCATTAGAATCGGATGATTGATTGATGGTTGATCCACCATCAATCGTCGACCTTAACAAAAAAAATCAACCTTTTTGACCACAATTCTACATTGATTTAACATCTTTTGCTATCTGGGACACCCTGTCTGATTAGCAAAAGGCATTTCTTGCAACGTCTCGGAGCCAGACCTCCATCAGGACGGTCAAATCCATCAGTGTATACATGCAAATTACATTTTATTTGGCTTTAAAGGTTTGAGTCAGTTTGCGTTTTTTTCTACACTGTAGATATTTTCTTTGCTGTGCAAATAAACACATTATTTCCTGTGTAGTTTTAAAAAAAAATGTTGCATTAATGTCAATTAAGCTGTGTCAAGTATGATGAGCGATCTATTGGCTGTACAACGACGATGGTGATCAAGACAGAAAACATTCAAATACTCCGGAGGCGATTTGACATTTAAAAAGTCCACAAGCGTCTGTTTAGACCGTTGTTATTTAGACAGAACTGGCGATCCTCTGCAGACTCAGCGCTCGCAAGGCCGAAGTGAAGAAAGGTCCGTCACCTCGATTTCCTCCGCAGAGATTTTACACGGTATCAGCCCGGTATCACTGCAAATGGATAATAGACCGACCCATTATCTAACAGCATGAGACGTGCACACAAGTAAAAAGCAACGTGTGGAAAAGCTGCCGTTGTTGACGGTTTCATGCAGGAAACTCAGGTTTGAGGGACATTGTGGTTATTTTTGTTTGTTTTGTGCAAAACAACTTGTTTTTTTTATAAAATAGGTTGTGCTCAAATACAGAGAACATTAATGATTAAACTCATTTTTTTGCATTCGCGATGCTTTACTGCAACGATCTCTGAGGTAACGTCATTATCTTTATGTTTCATACCTATAATGACCTTTATTTGTCTAAACAATGTAAACATATAATGATATAATGGTGTATCATTACTTTTGTATCTAAAACACACACAACTCATATGTTGCAGTTGTAAATAACATTTTAATTGGATTAATGGATTAATGGATGAATCAAATGTTGGGTCAACAAATAACAGATATGTGTCAGAGAGAAGATGTGAAACAGCATAAAACCCTAAAGCAGGTTTCAGAGGAGCGCACTTAGACGACAAGAAAGAGCAATAAGGAGTAATAAATTACTATCTTTAATCAACACTTTGGGCCAAATCCACAAAGAATAGATTGCGCCCGCAAATAGCGCTGTGAATTGCGTCGCATTTGCGCCCGCAACTTGCGCCGCTTTAAGGTCCTATTCACAACTTTGCTCTAATGATATGCCGGCGCAAACACGCCCATAAAGTTTTGCAGCTGAGTGCAATTTTCCCTTGTCTGAGTAAGTGAGCGGAGCTGTTTCCAGTGTTCTCCATATTTCAGCACACAGATTGGTCCATGATGAAAACTGCAGAGAGCACAACAGCCTCAACTTTCACGTATTTGTACTTCTTTAGTATTTTGCATGTATGACATAAGCTAATGAAATGTCAAATGTTAAGAGGCTGTGCGCATTTACGCACAAGGCACAGCACCGGTAACTTCCTTTGTGAATTAGACGGTTTTTGCAATGAGGCTTATTTGCATAGAAAGGGGGCAATTTTGCGCCGAATGTATGAATATTACCTAATTTACATACATGCAAATGGCACAGGCGCACCATGACGCTATTTGCTTGGCAGCGCAGTTTGTGGTGCAATTCGCCCTTTGCGGGTGCTTTGTGAATTAGACGCTCTCTTTTTGTCTCATTTGCACCGGTTTAGCGGCCGCAAAAGCTGCGCAATCCTTTTGTGGATTTGGCCCTTTATCTTTTACATTTCAGGACAGAAATCTTTTTTGTACTCCGTCAGGTATTGCTCTTCATGGCAGATTGATGCCGACATCTCTGCTTTCTTTCAACTGTTCCCTCCAGACTGTTTTACTGGTTAAATCGGTTAACTGGCACTAGTGAAGAAGGAAATTCGCCTGTCAATCAAACCTCTAACAGACATCGCCACCATCGCAGATTTCTGTTCACTACTCAACACAGTCACCCCTCAGCATTGATGACAAGCTGAACCTGCCGGGCCTGAACACATTTCCTCCGGAACTGGATCCTGGACCTCCTGACAGGGCGACGTCAGGTAGTCTGGACCTGAATCTCCACCACCACCACAATCAGCACTGGGGCCCCTCAGGGCGGTGTACTAAGCCCACTGCTGTTCTCTGTGCTGACTCATGGCTCAAATCCCACCATCAGATTTGGGTGTCATCAGCAAAAGCGATGAGATGGCATTCAGAGAGGAGGTCCAAAGACGGCCACAGAGCGATCCCTCTCCACTGAACATTCACAGGTCCTCTGAGGTAGGGCTGGGCGATATATCGAGATTTTAATATATATCGATATATTTTCAAACGCAATATGGTACGAGACAATATCGTTTATATCGATTTAATTTTTTTTTTTTTTTTTATGATTTTGATATAGCTTATTTTGTGATAAATTGACTTGAATGTTTTATTTGAGATTTGCACAAATGTTTTGTTATTTGCACAACTGTCAACCTCAGTGGAAAAGTCTGCCTGTTACTGTCTACATTGTATTAATTGCACAGTGTATTTTAATTTAATTGTTATGCAGGAAAGGGATATTTGTTTTATTTTATTCAAGAAGCATTTTTATTCTATATATGCAGGCAGTTTATTTTTATTTCATTTGTTTTATACATTTTGATATTGTGCAGACCTCTGTTAATAAAGGAACCTGTGTGACATTTGGCACAAGGCTTTGTATTAAAACTGACTGTTTTTTTAAGGGTTTGCCTCAGAAAAAATGAAGCTAACAGAGATGCTATGCGATAATGCTTTGGGGGAAACCCCAATTATGGCACAGAAAAAATATCGATATATATCGAGTATCGCCATTTAGCTAGAAAATATTGAGATATGACTTTTGGTCCATATCGCCCAGGCCTACTCTGAGGAAGGTCATCAAGAGCATCAGCGTCCTTGGTGATCATCTGTTACTGTACACCGGCAGCTCTGCAACTCTTCTGCGGTGTATCAGCCGCAGAAGCTGCTAGCTATGGCTACCGTTGCTCCAGTGAGTTTCACCGGTCCCAGAAAACCCACGGAGGACATCACGGCTGGGACGTACAGATATTTCTATGGTCTTTGGGTGAAACCAGTGCCGGAAACAGGAACTCGACCAACCCACCGTCTGTGGCACCGTGGAGGGAAACGGCGCTTGGTGGTGTTAGGTTCAGTTATTTTTAAGTAGAGTTTTGTTACTTTGACTCCTTTTTTGTGTCTTGGTTTGAGTTGGTACTTTTTGTGATCATTTCGGTGTAAAAACACTCACAGCTTAACTTATTCCTTCTCTTGTCCTCGGGCTGCTCAGGCCCTCACATTGATGAATTAAGGACTCTGGAAGTGGACATATAAACCATTCCCAGATTAACGCGCCGCAAGGGTTGATCCTCTAAGATCACTGCTGATGTTGTTCCGCCCTGGCATTGCATTAACACACACACCAAAGCTTTACAAAGCTGATAGAACCAACGATCAACTACAAGAGCTTTGATTATCTGCCCCGGCTTCCACTTACTTCTAATCATAACTCTATGGAGGCGGTAAGGGTGTACTTAGCTTTTCGTGACATTTCTTCATTGTGGAAAAGTCTTCACGGACAAATAATGACACAAGTGTCCTCTGTGGGTGCATTTTCCTAATTTTAAGATCTGTTAAGGACTAGGTGATTTATTTTTTTGTTCTGATACACAAAACATGCATTTTCTTCTTCAAATGACGGCAGCTTCTTGTGTATAGGAATATATAAAGGAACCGAAGACTGAGAAAGTCACACGAGTGCTACTTAGCTACATAGCGCACCTTGATTGTGGTCCAGGCTTTTCTTTTTACTCAGCATGAAGCACATGTGCAGAATGCCTGCCCTGTGGTGTGTTTGGCATGTCCTGTACCGCTTCCTTCAGCATGCCTTGAATTATTTTGGATCTAAGAGCCTCAAAAACATATCGGACAAAAGAGAGCAGAACACAGTCAGTAGTAACCCCAGCAGGAAGTCCAAAGCCCAGGTTACCTGATGGTCCTTGACCTTGAGATAAAGGTCATTTACACTTTAAAACAACATGTGCTGCCTTCAAGACAGCATTTTTAAAAGGTACGTCCACCCATTTTTCAACAAGCCAAAGCAGAAATCAAACTCTGCACAGATTTTAAAAGCTTGGCTGAAGTGAAGGGTTCTGGACTCGCCCGGACAATGACAGCACTTGTGTACCGTGTCAAACCTTCGCAAGTGTTTGCACGAAGAATGAAACAATTATTTGTCACGTTTAATAACTGAAACCCTTCATGTTCAATATGATCAATGCCAAAAGGCCTTTTCAGGAGCTCTCAGACTTACTGATTTTCCAGATGGAGATGCTGCAGATGCATCCCGCAGTACGTTTACATGCAGAATTGTGACCTTAATCCGACCGATATCGAGGTTTTAAAAGTCACATATACACCTTAGGTTGGGCACAAAAGCCGGAGATGGAGACTTGGTCAGAATCAGCAATCGCAGAAATAATGCAGACGATTCTTTGTTTTCTTGTAACCCACTAAACTCAAATTAACTCTGAAGCGATAAATTAGAGAACATTTCACAACTCTTCTCGTGCCAAAGAAAGCCCTGAATCGGTCTGCCCTGTCTTGTCTTGAAGATGTCACTCAGTACGTTTACAGGGACTAACAGAAAGTTGGTTTGTTGCCTTTATCCGACTGATATCGAGGATTTAACATCCATGTTTACACCTTAGCCGGGCTGTAGTGGAACCAGACTGAAGCTCTTGAGATGGAGCTTTTAGTGCCAGATAATGCCTCCTGATCCAAGTTATATCGGTATGTACTGTATACCAATCCACGCTTAGCCGAGCTACTGACCGCCCCGGGACCCCCGTTCTGGAAATGACGACATCGCGAAAGCCAGAATATCAACACAGTAGGAGAAGAAGAAGACGAACAACAAAGAAGCAACTGGAGCGTGTGGCGCCACCTAGCGTCGAGGAGTCCAACGCACCTCACTCAATAATCGATTGTCTTCTCGCACGTTTACTTGGATTTCTGGGAAACTCCAGTTTAATCCTCAGCTAGATTGTTGCCGATAGTTTGATTTAGATGTGCATGGCCAGTAGGGATGGGTGATATTTTACCGTTCACGATAAACCGTCAAAAAAATTCCCCACGGTAAGAATTTGTCATCTCGCGGTAAAAAAGATAAATTCCAGTTGATGACGTTTTTGTGTAAAACTGATTTATGGTTCTGCGTTAAATCCATGCACAACGTACGTGAAGGAAGGAAGGAAGGAAGGAAGGAAGGAAGGAAGGAAGGAAGGAAGGAAGGAAATGAGCCTAAAAAAGAAAGAAAGAAAGAAAGAAAGAAAGAAAGAAAGAAAGAAAGAAAGAAAGAAAGAAAGAAAGAAAGAAAGAAAGAAAGAAAGAAAGAAAGAAAGAAAGAAAGAAAGAAAGAAAGAAAGAAAGAAAGAAAGAAAGATAAATTCCCATTGATGACCTTTAGTAGCATTTAGTATTATTTTAGAGCAGTGTTTTGGGGGTTCCAAAGACTGAATGTGGTGTAGATTGGTGTAGATTTATAGTTACAAAGGCGGAGTTGAATTGGTATTTTTTTATTGTCATTTTTATCGTTATCGGGATAAATGCCAGAAATTATCGTGATACATTTTTTACTCCATACCGCCCATCCCTAATGGAGAGTGCGTAATGAAGTTTTACATAAAACCTTTTCTTGTAGGTCCCCAAATAAAATGTAGCGACCTGTGAAGGTTTTAAATCTGCTGTCCTTGAGAGAACGACGCTCAGAAACAGCAAAACTGCTGAATTTGACAAAAACTTAACCAGAAGAACTAAAGACTACCCTCATATCTCCGCCGTGTCACTACCCGCTCGTCAGCACTAACCACTCACTAATCCATTGATTAGATTGGTTGAGAGCTCCACTTGAGATGGAATCAAACTACACCCCCCCCTCCCATAATGGCCGAGGAGACGGGAGCATCTGTTGCCCCAGATATCTTTGACTTTATTTGACTTCCTGACACAGAAAGATGGCTTTGAAGCAGACTCCGATCCGTTAGCCTCAGTGTCCCCCCCCCCCTCGCCGGAGAGTCCCAGCGGGGGCGACCGGCACAACGTCCCGCCCCGATGGGCTGATGGGAATCAGAGGAAATCAATAAGCAATGATAGACTTCTGCTGTCCACTCAGCTAATCCTGTTAGCGATAGCCGTGGGTTTAATCGAGTGGTTGCACACACTACAGACACTCAGGCCCGGAGACTACAGGTACACTTAACCCCTGTAAGGTTACGGATAAGATCTGCAGATCTTCCACAGTTGGTCTCCACCTTCGTTGGGGGGGGGGGGGGGCGGATCAGTCGACGTATTAAATCCTCTGCTCGGAGTCCAAGTTGGAATAAAGACATATTTCGTCCTTATGACTACGTTTACAGGCAGTCAATAGCCCTTTTCTAACCAGAATATTAGCAATAACCCGGTTTTGCACGGCCATGTAAACACCGATAACCCCTTTGAATGAGCGGAATTTGCCGAATATGACCCCTGGGTTACTCCTTTTCTAACGCCTAACGGGATTTCCCCATCAAAAGGAACAGGAATCTGTTTTCTGCGCATGTTCTTTTCTCAAGGAATCTTGGTCTTTTGAGTCCAGGAAGTTCTTATAAACATGGAGAAACGCAAGACCAAGAGGAGACTAATCACTTCATAAATGTAATGAAAGATATGAACATTTTGTCATTTGTAGACGGTAGAAAGTACCGGCAGCACGGTGGCTTAGTGGTTAGCACTGTTGCCTCACAGCAAGAAGGTTCCCGGTTCAACTCCCAGGCCCGGCCTTTCTGTGTGGAGTTTTCATGTTCTCCCCGTGCTTGCGTGGGTTTTCTCCGGGTACTCCGGTTTCCTCCCACAGTCCAAAAACATGCACGCTAGGTTAATTGATGATTCTAAATTGCCCGTAGGCGTGAGTGTGAGTGTGTCTGGTTGTGTGTTTCTATGTGGCCCTGTGATGGACTGGTGACCTGTCCAGGGTGTAACCCCTGCCTCTCGCCTGAAAATAGCTGGGATAGGCTCCAGCAGACCCCCGTGACCCTGCAAAGGATAAAGTGGGTATAGATAATGGATGGATGGAGAAAGTACCGGGATAGCCAGATTTACAAAAAGGTGAGCGAAAAGTTGCGCCAAGCAGGATTTGTACGAATGCCAGACCAGATCAAGCACCGCTGGAAGACGCTGAAAAAGGCGAACTACAGGGCCGAGAAACAAAACGGTTTCTCGGTTATCCGCCGTGCTGCTGTTATTGTTGTTGTTTTGAATTTGGATACAGGAAGAAGAAGCAGAAATGACGGGAATTGCGTCATGACGTTCTCCGTGCGTCGCTGGTTTGATCCAGATATCCTAAATGATTACAATCACCATGTATACAGGCAGGGCCGCCGCACGGGGTGTGCGAACCGTGCGACCGCACGGGGCCTCGCACTATGGGCCGTTTTTTTTTTCTTTTTTTTTTCCTTTTTTTCTCCTTTTTTCCCTTATAAATATCAACAGTCACGTTCCATTAAGACCTAAATGTGTACTAGTCTGTGCATATCAATAAATATATGTGCAATGATGCGCGTGTCTGTTGTTCAATACAACTGATCAGACCAAGCGCAGACACAAGCTGCTCTGATCCAGACGGTGGAGTTGGAACAAACTGTCACACAATGTCGAGAGAACGGGACGGATTCAGGAAATTTCCATCAGGGGATGAAAAAAGAAAAAAACTAAAGAAAATGGAAGAGTTTAATGCCTCTCTGAAAGGCACGTTTGATAAATTTGTTACAAAAATCACCGATCCGACCGGGTCTCAAGCAGCCGTGGGGCCCCGCGTCGAGGCAAGAGATGATGATGAGGCCGGGGAAGGTATCCAGTATTTTGATAATTGGAGAGTTAAAATTGCGCATATAGACACCCGATGCGACCCGAAAAACCCAAAAATTTCACCCGAGGGCCCCCCCCGGCCATTTCGCGCAGGGCCTCGCAAATCTCCCAGTCGGCTCTGTATACAGGGATAACCCTGTTTGCTCACGCATGTAAACAGATTATTCCCAATGTTTCAGTAACCGGAATATTGACCGTAACCCGAATTTTGACTGCATGTAAACGTAGTCTATGATCACTCGATAAAGGATCTCTTTTTGATATGGAGATCAGCACGAGGCACGGCGGCGAACGAGGGGGGGGGCAGGAGTGGACTTCCTTTGACAAAGACAATCTCTTCACATGCCGTATGTATATCAAAGTGACATAAACCCTGATAACTACTCTCGATACATGAGCCGCACATCTGTTGCAAAGTATTTCTGGGTTAATACTCCTAACCCCCCGCCCCCCTCCAGTGTGTGAATAGACATTATAAGAGCCGGCCCCAGTGGCACATGTTTAAAGGTACATTAAGAGAGCACATCAATTGCAGATGACATAATCCACAGCGCTCTTTTCAGACGCTTTCTCACTTCCTTAATCTCTCCGTTCTTTAACCCCCATCTTCTAAGAGGCTGAAAGCTCCCTTCATCTTCTCCCGAAAGCCGGCGGAGGAGCCGCGAGCCGCCCGGGGAAAGGAAGAGGAGAGGTATTACTGAGGCTGATTAAATTAACGCTCTGATGCAGATTCCTTGCCTTCTCCTCGCGCCTCGCGTCTGCTCTGACAGTCTTTGAAAATTAGATGAACTTGTTACACCAGGCTTTGTGCACATATTTGCCTGCTTTTAATTGATTTCTGCTTGTGCAACAGCAATAATTTGGGACGTCATATGTATGATACATACATAAATATAGGAAAATGCAAGCTAAGGAAATACCGGAGCGTTCCTCTCTCCATCACTCTAAACCTTTATGACCCCCCCAGGCTCCGCCTGCCCCTCCTCAACATAGAGAGTATCCTCTGCAGAAGTACTTTAATTACAAGTTTCCCGCAGGTCTAATAATGAGAGGTTTACATAACTCCGGCATGAGCCGCGTGTTATTCACAGACAATTCCTGCAGCCTCCTACTCCATCTCCGGTACAAAACGCTGTGACCTCCCACAATGCTCATTCTGCAAGCTGTTAAAATCCAACCAAAGCTCACTTTGTCTATCGGCATGTTCCATTTACCTCCTTAAAGCACACGCAGACTGAATTACAGCTCAGACACTGATTCACTTCTGTCTATTTGAAGCTAATTAATCGTTTCCATTGTGTGTAATGTTGTCATAATAAAAGGTGCTTCGTTGACAGTCTGATTCATGGACCGTGGCACCTCGTGTCCTGCAGGAAATACACTCCGGCTACGCGGATGATAGTAACTGCATTCAGTACGGACGCTGATGGAGACGGTGCATGTGAAGATGATAACCAGAGGTGTCAAGTAACAAAGTACAAATGCTTCGTTTCCTTACTTAAGTAGAAATTTTGGTTATCTTTACTTCACTGGAGTAATTATTTTTCAGACGACTTTTTACTTTTACTCCTTACATTTTCACACAATTATCTGTACTTTTTACTCCTTACATTTTAAAAACAGCCTCGTTACTCTATTTCATTTCGGCCTTTAAATAAAAACTATCCAGTTAAATTGCTCCATCCGGATAGAGTGAATTTGGTTGTGATTGTTTCAGATGTTCTTGTCCAGTTTTGTTCTTACATCCGTTCCCTCAGATTCCTGCAACTAAACTTGGATGTACATTCCAATAAAGGTTAGGATAAATGATAACATGCCTCTGAAGTTTGACTTTTTGCACCATTACAATACTTATAGGCAACTAGTCATCATATCTGCTGCTCTCTGAAACACATGTTAATGCTCAATAGTACACATATATGGTTCTTTAATATATTTGCATTATACTAAGATGCATTCATTTTCAATGGCTTTTGTCCTTAATGGCTTTTTTCCCCCTTACATTACTTTTACTTTTATACTTTAAGTAGTTTTGAAACCAGTACTTTTATACTTTTACTTGAGTAAAAAACTTGAGTTGATACTTCAACTTCTACAGGAGTATTTTTAAACTCTAGTATCTATACTTCTACCTGAGTAATGAATGTAAATACTTTTTTTTATTGTTAAACTGCCTTCCAACGCAGCGTCACGCCACCGCAGAGCCCGGCTTCAGGACTTGTTGCAGGTCTGGATGGTTCTCTGCATCCAATAACCTTTTTCTTCCAGAAACATCTGCAGGACTGCAGTGAAAGATTCCTCCAGAGCAGGGATCGGCAACCCGCGGCTCTAGAGCCGCATGCGGCTCTTTAGCGCTGCCCTAGTGGCTCCTGGAGCTTTTTCAAAAATGTTTTTCCTTTTTTTCCTTTTTTCTCTTTTTTTCCTTTTTCTCTCCTTTCTTTCTCTTTTTTTCTTCCTTTTTCCTTTCCTTTTTAATCTCGACATTTCAACTTTTTTCTCGACATTTCGACTTTTTTCTCGAGATTGTACTTCAACATTAATCTCGACATTTTTACCTTTTTTCTCAACATTTCGACTTTTTTCTCAAGATTGTACCTTAACATTAACCCCGACATTTCGTCTTTTTTCACGAAATTTTGACTATTTCCTCGACATTTCGACTTTTTTCTCAACATTTCGACTTTTTTCTCGAAAATTTTGACTTTTTTCTCAACATTGTACTTCAACATTAATCTTGACATTTCGACTTTTTTCTCAACTTTTTTCTCGAAGTGCATAATGAAAAAAAAATATTCTCCCAGTTATAACTAATATAACTACATGCAGCATGTGTTGCCTTCATTCTAAGGCTTATACAAGACTTTTCATTTTTTGCGGCTCCAGACACATTTGTTTTTTGTGTTTTTGGGCCAATATGGCTCTTTCAACCTTTTGGGTTGCCGACCCCTGCTCCAGAGTCATTGAACTGTTGAATCTTATTATGCACTATAGACAGAGAAACGTGCACGTACTATTTTAGTGATTATTTCATGCACTTGTTGCCAAAATGGAGACATTTGCCTTTATTTGATACCTATTGTAACTAAAATCCCCCTCCAACATGAGATGCTTGAAATAGCATCTTCTTTTTTCTTACCAGCAAAGACCAAACCCCCCCCCCTCTGACAAACTTTTTGCATCAAAACTTTTGCTGCATCTCCTTGTGTCACTTTTTGATCCTAGTTTATTTTTGGGGGAAAAGACACCATATGGAAATTGTGCAATTTTATTACTTCTCCCCGTTCAGCGTCTAAACCAGTGCCATTGTTCTGCTTCTTCTTCATTGACCTCATCCTGCCTCCGCCCATCTGCTCCAACAAGGTGATGTTTATCTCCAGCAGGAGGAAATTAAAGCCTTGCCTCATGAGCAGCAGATATGCAAATCTCACGCAGCGCAAATAGATTGCAGAGCTCGCACTGTGGACGGTGTGTGTGTGTGTGCATGTGTGTGTGTGGGGGGGGCTCCAACAATTTGAAATCAAGATACGTGGAATTGCGAGACACACATGTGGCTTCCTAAAAAAATGTGGATTCAAGATATTAAAAAGGAACATAAATAAATAAAGAAGAGAGAATGAAGAATTAGTGGTGGAGCTGAAAATTAAAATAAGAAAAAACTGAGGGGAATATTTATTCTGCCGGTCCATCAGCGTCCAGATATGGTTTAATAACTTTTGTTCAGTCACAGGTGAAAAGCTTATCTCCAGCTAGGACACACACACACAGAGCATGGAAATAAGTTCCTGTGATATTCCCATTACACGGGATATGTATTTTCTTGAACTCACAAAATTGGAAAGTAATAGCGGCCATGCAAAACTGCCGTGCAGTTGTGGAGTATGTAATTTTGATATGCATTAGTGTTATTGTCAGGCCGGGTGTATGGGCTGTTTCCCTGTGTGATTGCGGGGTCTGGCTCGCATTGTGGGAGGGAAGCAGACAGGAGAAGATAGCATAAAACCTGTCCTTGCCATTCCAATTGGTCTGCATGTTTCTCTTTATCATTGTGCAGTTTCTCTCCACTTACGCTATAATTAAGTTTCCTGACCCCTGCCTCGCAGCCTTAACTAGGCATTGGGAAATATACAGCCACTGCAGATCTCTCGGCCTGATGCGCTCCCTTCCTCTCCCCTCCCGCCTCCTTCACTTGTCTCCTTCCCTCTCTCTCTCTCTCTCTTTCTCTCTCTCCAACCATCCCTCCCTTTCTTTCCCGGAGTCTCCGTCGCAGCTATAATGGAATAAGAATTATTAATCGAGTAATTGTGCGGAAGGCATTAGTTTTGCAGCAAGAGTTTCTCTCTCGTTTTTCGATGCTTGATTATCCAGCTATTGAGCACCTCCTGCCTCTTTCACGTCCATAAAACACACACACACACACACACACACACACACACACACACACACACACCTCCACCGGGCACATCACAATTCCCCTAAATCACATAATATCTCCCTTTTCTTTCAGAAACAAACTTGCAACGGTGGTGAATCGTGTTTGAATCACACCTGATGCTCAACTGGGGGGGAGAGACGCTCCTCTGACGCTGGTGAATTTCTGCAATGTCCCTTTAACCTCCAACCTGTCTGATAAAGAGAAGCAAGAGGGGGGGTTTAAAAAAAAACAACCATGCAGGCGCAGAAAATAACCTTCAGCATATGTGCAGGGATTGATGATGAAGAGCCCAGGAGCCCGACATCAGAGGCAGAACATCCTCACTCGCAACCACACTCATCATATAAAACTCCTCTTCAATCATAATTAGACTAATTAATTTAAATCAGTTTTGGATGCCTATCTAAACGCAGTGACAGGACTAAATGAACATCCAGCCGGCAGCGCGGAGCCCCGGCCCAAACGTTCCCATAGTGAAACACACCCTCGTAGGATTAGAGCAGGAAGAATAGGGGGATTATTATTTCATGACCTTTCAATCCGCTGCCTGTCAGGTTGAACTAAAGCCATATATGCTGCTGGAGGACTAATCTCCTTCTCCCTTTGTGTCCCGCAAGGGATGTGTCATTTCTTTATCCCCTCTATCCAGATTTACTCCATAAAATAAACTTCCCGGCCTGATCTGATAAGAAGCCATCTCCTCTCTCCGGGATAAGGCCGTCCGTCGGTGCCTGCGTCGCCCTTGCTTCCCCACAGCCGTATTTTTGGGTGTCAGATAACTCAGACGGGGATGGGAACAGTCAGGAAATGCCACTTTGTCTGTCTGGGAGCAGGTGACAACAAAACGACAGTGACTCTGATTAGAAAACAACCCCCCCAACCCCTCCTCCACAACCCCATCCTTCAGCACAACCACAGCTTTTTCTTTTTTCTCTCTTTCTACCAACCAAAATCACACATTATCGACCCTTTACCAGGTAGTCTGAAGAACCCAAACAGCTATACTGATATTTGCACACACACACACCAAACCTGGTGTATCACAGTCATGCACATGCACACACTCCAGTGGTGTTATCATTCCACCTTAATTACTGATCAGTGCTCCAGCTGTCAGGCCAGATCTTGTGATCTGACCGCTGCTGTCCATCCCGTCTCCCATGGTTTCCTCTCCTCCTTCAACAGCTTTTTTCTTCTTTTTAATTATCTAATGGACATAACTCTTCCTTTGCAGCCTGGCCACAAGGCCATCCCACAATATTCAGCACGCCATGATCGATTTTGATGCTCAAAAAACATTTGAGGAATTTGTATTAAGCGTAAACTTCACTGAAGGTCAGAGAACCTACAGGTGGCACGAATGCCTGGAAAAGCTCTGCAGCATTCCCGGCACAAACATGGACACCAAAGCCCTGCAGAATAATGTTTATGTAAAGCAAATATAAATAAGTGCAAATATGAGCTGTATTTGTGCTGTTTAAACTGTTGCATCAGGAACTTTCCTGAGGTGACCACATAGTCACCACAGAGAGAGTCATTGTCGCCCCCCTTCCCTTTCTGCAGGTTTTTGGGATTAAAACGCTCTTGAAACCCACAAAGGGAAAAAAAAACGGGGACCCGAAATAAAATAAATGCTGGAAGAAACACGGTGACACGCTGAGCAACAATCAGCAGCAGGGTCGATTTGCAGCAATTAAATATGAGCAAAACACCAGCCAAGTTTGAGCCTGTGGCAGAAGAAGAACGCTACTGGTTATTTGGGGAAATTAAACTCGCTGTTACGCTGGGTTTTTTTTTTTAAATAGTTTAGAGACAAATCATGTTGTTTATTGACTTTGTGATTATCACAAAGTAAGTTTTTTTTTGTCAGTAGAAATATTTGGAGTGCTGGTTTCTCCCGAGACTCTGCAGACCATCGAGGTACAGAAGCGTCTCCAAACACTTCAGTCCTGCACGCTGAAATCCTGCAGCTCCTGCAGCAGCTACGGACCTAAATGCGTCCCATTTTCCTCCTGCATGGCCTCACGCATCTGTTTCCACCTTCCAGCATCTCCGTTTCCACCTGCGGGGCGCTGCAATGCCGCAAATCGGGATCTGCGGGTTTTTGCATGTGCAATGCGCTCTCAGTGCGCCCGACGCGCCGCCGCGGAGATGCGGCTGCAAAACACGCACTTCACTTCAGCTCCGAAATGCTGCACAGAAAACGCAGTGGAGAGAATAAAACTGTAGGTGAACGAAAAAAAAAAAAAAGAGACCAAAATGTCTCTTTTAAAATGTCAAGAGTTGCCATGATTAGAATCTGAGGATGCAGGGAGGACTTTGGTGAGAAGTGACTAATTACCCCGTGGACCGTCGTGATAGTGGAGAATAATTAGATTCGCACAAAAGACACTAAACCAGCATCTGAATAACAAGAGCAACATTTTCAATGGAAATTTTAATTTGATTTTTTTTTTTTTTTTGAACGAATTCCCTCGGCAGAGTGGAAAGAAACCAGGAGAAAGCGCAAGGAACAATATGAAATAATAAAAAAAAGGAAAAACGTTGGTTTCATGATGGGAAACCCAGAGAAATGAGAAGAGCACGGCCTGCACGGCTTCTTATATATTTGTAATTAGAGCGATTAGATAGAAAACATATCGACAAAACACGGATTGAGTTAAATAACCTGCTTTATAATCAAAGTAACGACTTCATCATTTTGGCCCCCATTTGATAAGAGCATTGATTTAAAAGAAAAGAAAATAAGAGAAAAGAGTGAAAAAATCATTATCAGTTTCAGAAGATGATTAGAATTTTAATTAAAGTGGTGCATTACATAGATTTTTATTCTTTATTAAAATTACTGAAAATAACTCATCTTTGGCATAAAATAGATATTAAATGAAGAAAATTGGGGCCATTTTAAAAGATCTCAAGGCCAAACAAAAATCCCATTGAACTGCTTTTGCTCTTAAATGTAAGAGCTGGATTGTTTTGTTGCATTTTAAAAAACTATAAAAAGACAAATGTGTAATCCAGATGCTGCAATAAAAAAAGAATCATATAGTTTACACAAGAAAAACTATTCCCCTATTATTTGGTAGAAGATGTGGCCTATATAGATGTTGACTATGTAGGCCACACTACATGCAAATGGTTATAAGAGAAGCTTGAGCAGATTAGACGATAGACGGCGGGCCCACGGTAGGCTGGGAGGAGTGGGCTCTCCTCCAACACGCCGTCCCATCTCCTCAGGACCCGAAAAAAGACTCCTAATCCTTTACCTTTCATAGTGATCTAAAGCCGATTTAAAACTGTCACTATCCTAGTTTGTGTTTATTTCATGTTCGTGTTGCAGCTCAAGGCGATGCGCTGCACACCCACTTATGACGTGAGCAGAACCGTGTGCGTGTGTGTGTGTTTGTGTGTGTGCGTGTGTGTGTGTGTGTGTGTGTGTGTGAGAGAGAGAGAGAGAGAGAGAGAGAGAGAGAGAGAGAGAGAGAGAGAGAGCGAGACTATAGGATGAAGAGAGGGAGGTAGAGGATGGGTGCATGCTGGCTGACCGCTGGATTCAGAAACACCCCTCTCTCCCAATTCATGCGCTCAGATTTTATTCGCCGAGATTCAGACATCCACCTCTTTTTCTTTTTTTTTTCTTTCCCTAACAAAATCCAGCAACTCACCTTCCAAAAATACACACTCCCATATGAACAGATAGTCTTCAAGACAGATGCGTAAACACAGACTCGCTCCCCACACAGGTACAAACACAATGAGGCAGCAGACCATTGACCGGCGCGGTGCGCGCTGGCGCGGTGCGCAATGGCGCGCCATGGCGCACAGGTCTGGCGGGCCTGCAGGCGCGCCGCCTTCCTCCTCCCCTCTCCCTCCTCTCTCCCTCCTCTCCCCCTCCCGCTCCTCAAGGCCTTACTGTATTATTCTGTAAGCAGCCGGAGCCCGAGCATTGACAGAGCTAATCACTGGAGGCAAGAGCTCTCCCTCTCTCTCTCTCTCACAGACACACATGCACAGGATGATTGACACACAATGGTAGCGAATCTATGCAGCCTGCAGCCCCCCACATCCCCCCCACATCCACCCATCCTCCCCGCGTCTTGCTTTTTTGCTTTCTCTCTCAGCTGAAAAGACAAAGCCATGTGTGTGTGTGTGTGTGTGTGAGTGTGTGTGTTGTGTGGTCGGTTGGGTTAACAAGCAGCGATGTCCGACACGCCAAAGGAGAAGCGAGGAAGATGCTTGGGACTAATTCTGCGGCTATAGTCTCGTTCCCGGGCCCTAATCCCCCACTCCGGTGAGGTGCAGTCTGGGAAGCCTCTCATCTGAATATGATCCCCGAGCTGGCTGGAGCCCAGTGAACCGCTGATCCTGTTGTTATCAACTCACCGGTGAGAACCAGAGGAAGGGAGAGAAGAATCGCTTGTCATTTAATCCTCAGATGTCCAAACTGAACATGTCAGTGAACCTCTGGGGGAACCGTCCGTACCAATGGGGGTTCAGGTCATCAGACCTGACCTGTTGCTCATCCATCTCAAGTTGGTTCTTCAGTTCTACGTGACAAATGAACTAAACGTTTTCTGCAAGAAACCAAATATTTGAACTCAAAACAGGTGGATTTCACCTGTTTTATTCTGATATTTTCAGCCAAAGAAATGAAAAAGAAGGCCACATCAGACCATCCTCTACTAGGGGAAGGCAACGTCTGGAAAGACTTGTTTCCATAAGGTTCAGGTCCTCAGTCCTGCTGCACAAACACCTTCATGGTTCACCAATGGCGCTTTTCCACTAGCACCTACTCAGCTCGTCTCTCCTCCACTCGGTTTGGTTCTTTCCCACTAGGGGTCTAACGTGCAGAGTAGATAGTTTTCTGTATCTATTCTGCCGAGGTTCTAAGCGGCTGAGTCGGGCTGTGATGTCATCACACTACAGGCCACCGATTGGTCGGGGGGTTGGAGTCAGACGTCTGAGTCAGGATGTGACATCAGAGAAAGAGACTCTGACGGAGCTTCTTGTTCATTTTATTCCAGCAGCAACGGCAGCAGAAGTCTGTTTGGTGATCCAACTCTGAGGTGCAGATGTTCATAAACCTGGTGCTGAGGAGAGAATTAAAAAGAGATCTAGACGGCGATAAGGAACGACCAGATCCACCAGGAGCTCTGTTACTTCATAGCTGCTCGCGGCTACCAACTGACTTTTCAGCAGCGCAGAGACAAACTAAAAAATTAAAAAGCGTCAACACTTGAAGCTTCTCTCTCACTCATTTTTTAACTTGATATTGAACACAAACCACAGACCCAGCTGCACATTTATCATCTCCTCCAGGCAGAGCCGTCTTGGAGATTTGCGAGGCCCTGTGCGAAATGGCTGGGGGGGGCCCTCACTGGAAATTTTTGGGTTTTTTGGGTCGGATCGGGTGTCTATATGCGCAATTTTAACTCTCCAATTATCAAAATACTGGATACCTTCCCCTGCCTCATCATCATCTGGGCTTGCCTCGACGGGGCCCCACGGCTGCTTGAGACCCGGTCGGATCGGTGATTTTTGTAACAAATTTATCAAACGAGCCTTTCAGAGAGGCATTAAACTCTTCCATTTTCTTTAGTTTTTTTCTTTTTTCATCCCCTGATGGAAATTTTCTGAATCTGTCTCGTTCTCTCGACATTGTGTGACAGTTTGTTCCAACTCCACCCGTCTGGATCAGAGCAGCTTGTGTCTGCGCTTGGTCTGATCAGATGTATTGAACAACAGACAAGCTCATCATTGCACATATATTTATTGATATGCACAGACTAGTACACATTTAGGTCTGTAATGGAATGTGACTGTTGATATTTATAAGGGAAAAAAGAAAAAAAAAAACGAGAAAAAAAAAAAACGAAAAAAAAAAAAAACGGCCCATAGCGCGAGGCCCCGTGCGGTCGCACGGTTCGCACACCCCTTGCGGCGGCCATGCCTCCAGGTTCTACATCTTTAGTGTTGTTGTCTTCTTCGTTTAGATCACACAATCAAATACGTCACAGCAGCTTCACTCCAACCTCCTACTTCTGCTCCAGGTGCTGGATTGTAGTGGAAAAGAAACTAGGCCAAGTAGGTGCTAGTGGAAAAGTGCCATCAGACTGACCACACCGCCTCCCGTCACCCCGGGCAACCAACGCATGTCGGCATAAACAAGTCTAACCCTACAAGGTCAAAGCAACTATACATAAGTCAGGATTATATCATGTGATTTTCACCAGATGTATGGAAACATGTTGTTGTTGTTTTTGGCCCCGGTCCCCCCTCTCCCCCGTCTCTCCCCCGTCTACTACGGACTGCCCCCCCACCCCACTCTACGTGACATTAACTTAAAGACTCCAGTCCTAACCTTATACGTTACATTGACGCACGTCCTGGGTCACTTTTGCACAGACTCATACCCCGGGCAACCAACGCATGTCGGCATAAACACTTAAAAAACCTCATGTTGTACATTTTCACACTTTTCATCTACAGGACTGTCTCAGAAAATTAGAATATTGTGATTTTCTGTAATGCAATTACAAAAACAAAAATGTCATACATTCTGGATTCATTACAAATCAACTGAAATATTGCAAGCCTTTTATTATTTTAATATTGCTGATCATGGCTTAAGTAAAAGTAAAAAGTCGTCGATAAATAATGACTCCAGTGAAGTATAGATAACCAAAATTTCTACTTAAGTAAGGTAACCAAGTATTTGTACTTCGTTACTTGACACCTCTGTACAGAAGACTCGTAATTTGAGTTTACAACATATTTATTTTTCCACATTTCTCCTCGTCTTTTTCTTTTTTCGACGACACATTGGGTTTTCTTTTGTCTATGTAGGAAAGTGTATCCAAAGATGGATCTTCTTCTTCTCCATCGGCCCCTTTCTCTATGTAATTTTGTAGAGCCGAGTAGGTGCTAGTGGAAAAGTGCCATAACAAGTGTGTTACTTGGTCCACGTGAAGATGTCGCTGCATGAATGTGACCGTCAGCTCCTCTCGTGTAACTTCAGCTCACATTAGAGCCGTGTTGAGAACAGCTACACTTTTTTAGAAACCACGATAACGGCGCAGGACGAGGAGATTTAAGACAGGTTAGACACATTCGTGCTAACCCAATTGTGCGAGTAAGAAAATAAACAAATCTATTGGCATAATAAGGAAAGTTAGACACCTTGTTTCTAAGCAGTGTCTACTTACTCTTTATTACAGTCTAATCCAGGGGTCGGCAACCCGCGGCTCTAGAGCCGCATGCGACTCTTTAGTGCCGCCCTAGTGGCTCCTGGAGCTTTTAAAATGTTTGACCTTTTTTTTTCTTTCCTTTTTTTCTTCTTTTTTTCTCTTTTTTTCCTTTTTTCTCTTTTTTCTTCTTCTTTTTTCCCTCTTTTTTCTCTTCTTTTTTTCCTTTTTTTTTCTCTTTTTTAAATTCCTTTTTCCTTTCCTTTTTAATGACATTTTGACTTTTTTCTCGACATTTTGACTTTTTTCTCGAAATTTTGACTTTTTTCTCGACATTTCGACTTTTTTCTCAACATTTCAACTTTTTTCTCGAGATTGTACTTCAACATTAATCTCGACATTTTGACTTTTTTCTCGAAATTTTGACTTTTTTCTAGACATTTCAACTTTTTTCTCGAGATTGTACTTCAACATTAATCTCGACATTTTGACTTTTTTCTCTACGTTTTATCTTTTTCCTCAAAATTTTGACTATTTCCTCGACATTTCGACTTTTTTCTCGACATTTCGCCTTTCGCCATTTGCCTTCATTCCAAGGCTTATACTGTACAAGACTTTTCATTTTTTGTGGCTCCAGATATATTTGTTTTTTGTTTTTTTTGGTCCGATATGGCTCTTTCGACATTTTGGGTTGCCGACCCCTGCTCTAATCTATCCTCACTTTATATTGCAATATTGTTTGGGGGAGTTCATTTACAACTACTCTCCATAAAATCTTAATTCTCCAGAATCGTTTTTGTAAGACTTGCATCTCGATCTGTCTGGGATGCTACTGCTGCTCCTTTATGTAAAAATCTACAGATCCTTACTATTTATGACATCAACAGTTACCAAATATGCATTTTTCTTTACAAGATATTTTCCTCAGAAGGAAATGTTCCTGAGCACTTTAGGTCATACTTCGCTACAAACTCAATTTCATTCTTACTCAACCCGGCAGGCCCTCGCCCTACATCCGCCTAAACGTCTGGAATCTAGAAGCCAATTTTTGTTTAGGTTTAGAGGTGTCAAAGTCTGGAATAGTTGGTACCAGATTGCAAACAATTGTAGGTCCCTATCCATTTTCAAAAGTCGCTCAAGAGAACATTTAATTCAACAATGTAGCCAAGAAAGCTCTTGCTTTTCCCACTGTTAATGTTTCTTTTGTACTTCATATTCTGTGTTGTACGACGGAGTATTAGGGCCAAACTAAGACAAAAAACATTGGAAATTACGAGAACAAAGTCATAATATAATGCGAATAAAGTCGTAAAATTACGAGAATAAAGTCGTAATGTTGCGATAATAAAGTCGTAATAGAATAAAGTCGTAATATTATGAGAATAAAGTCGTAATATTACGAGAATAAAGTCGTAAAATTACGAGAATAAAGTCGTAAAATTACGAGAATAAAGTCGTAATGTTGCGATAATAAAGTCGTAATAGAATAAAGTCGTAATATTATGAGAATAAAGTCGTAATATTACGAGAATAAAGTCGTAAAATTACGAGAATAAAGTCGTAAAATTACGAGAATAAAGTCGTAATGTTGCGATAATAAAGTCGTAATAGAATAAAGTCGTAATATTATGAGAATAAAGTCGTAATATTACGAGAATAAAGTCGTAAAATTACGAGAATAAAGTCGTAAAATTACGAGAATAAAGTCGTAACATTACGAGAATAAAGTCGTAACATTACGAGAATATAATTTATGAGAACTCTAACAGGAAGAGCTTCTTCTCCCTGTGTTAAAATGAGGAATATTGAGCATCTTTTGAAGTTATATTTATATATTTATAATATATTACGACTTTATTCTCGTAATATTATGACTTTATTCTCGTAATTTTACGACTTTATTCTCGTAATTTTACGACTTTATTATCGTAATATTATGACTTTATTCTCGTAATTTTACGACTTTATTATTGTAATATTATGACTTTATTCTCGTAATTTTACGACTTTATTCTCATTACATTATGACTTTATTCTCGTAATTTCCTTTTTTTGTTTTTTTGTTTGGCCCTAATACTCCGTCGTAGTGTTGCCATTTGTTCAGCATAATATTCATATTTTCATGATCATGTGATCATACTGTAGGTCTACAGTAATTTTTTTATTTTCATTCATGTTCTGCATGCAATTTTTATGATGTATTATTTATTTTTATTTTACCAACTTTATTGTTAAATGTTATTAGGTGGGGGCTCCTCATAAGCCTACTGGCTTGCTCGCTCCTCCCTGCACCTGCACAGTTTCTTTTAACTGCACTTATTTGTGTGATGTTATTTTTTTTTTGTATGTGCTAAATAAACTAAACTAAATTCATTCTCCTCAACGAGACTGAACCCGAGGCTGGAGTGCGGCGCCGCTGCAGTGAGCAGACAGACGCAACATCGCTGGACTGCTAATTTATTTATCACATATTTCATTGATTATTCATTTCACATGGTTCATAAAGCTCATTCACGGCCCTGCGTGGGCTTGGATGTGCCGAATTACAGCCCTCACATAACAAGCCGGAGGAAAAAACTAAAACATTTAGTCATTTTTAAACTTTTCGGAGTGAAACTGTATATTTATTTATAGTCTGATCGAGGTCTGAGCATCAAAAGGCTGGAATGCTAACGTCCTGCATGTTTGAGATGTTTCCCCGCTTTAACGGGCCTGACCCGGCGACCGGGTGGATACCAGACCCGTGCAGAACTAGATGACCATCTGAAACATTCATCTGCAGCAGCAGCAGGGCCTCCAGGTCCGGACCTGAGCAGCGCTGAAGTACGAGTTCACCCGCAGCAGCGGTTCTGACATGCACTTCAGCCCAAGGTCAACTGCCGGTCAGCGTGGAAGTAATTTAGCTCGAGGACCTGAGAGAAAATGAGAATGATGTTACTGGAAAGCAGCGACGTCACCGGGGAACCATGGGACCAGGATTCGGTATAAAAGAGGCATCTCTTTAGAGGCCGAGTCTCTAAATATAATTCAAGGATCTCGACTTGGTCGATAAATCCACAAGGAAGTAAAATGAGTTAAATAAAACAAGGTTCCTCAGAGAAAGATTGGGAAGGATTTGCACATTTCTCCTTCTGAAGTTAAACGCTCTAAGGAAGTGAAGGTCTGATCTCCCCGATGGCTCAGCATCAGTAGTTGATAAAAACATATAAAGACACGCCGAGCAGACACTACTGACTTCACTTGACCGGGGCATCAGGGAGCAATCGGGGTATCTGGGACCGGGGCATCTGGGAGGGACCGAGGCATCAGGGAGGGACCGGGGTATCAGGGAGGGGCCAGGGCATCAGGGAGGGACCGGGGCATCAGGGAGGGACCGAGGCATCAGGGAGGGACCGGGGCATCAGGGAGGGACCGAGGCATCAGGGAGGGACCGGGGTATCAGGGAGGGGCCAGGGCATCAGGGAGGGACCGGGGCATCAGGGAGGGACCGAGGCATCAGGGAGGGACCGGGGTATCAGGGAGGGGCCGGGGCATCAGGGAGGGACCGAGGCATCAGGGAGGGACCGGGGTATCTGGGAGGGGCCAGGGCATCAGGGAGGGACCGGGGCATCAGGGAGGGACCGAGGCATCAGGGAGGGACCGGGGTATCAGGGAGGGACCGGGGTATCAGGGAGGGACCGGGGTATCAGGGAGGGACCGGGGTATCAGGGAGGGACCGGGGTATCAGGGAGGGACCGGGGCATCAGGGAGGGACCGAGGTATCTGGGAGGGACCGGGGCATCAGGGAGGGACTGGGGTATCTGGGACCGGGGCATCAGGGAGGGACCGGGGCATCAGGGAGGGACCGGGGTATCAGGGAGGGACCGGGGTATCAGGGAGGGGCCGGGGCATCAGGGAGGGACCGGGGTATCAGGGAGGGACCGGGGTATCAGGGAGGGACCGGGGTATCAGGGAGGGACCGGGGTATCAGGGAGGGACCGGGGTATCAGGGAGGGGCCGGGGCATCAGGGAGGGACCGAGGCATCAGGGAGGGACCGGGGTATCTGGGAGGGGCCAGGGCATCAGGGAGGGACCGGGGCATCAGGGAGGGACCGAGGCATCAGGGAGGGACCGGGGTATCAGGGAGGGGCCGGGGCATCAGGGAGGGACCGAGGCATCAGGGAGGGACCGGGGTATCAGGGAGGGACCGGGGTATCAGGGAGGGACCGGGGTATCAGGGAGGGACCGGGGCATCAGGGAGGGACCGAGGCATCAGGGAGGGACCGGGGTATCAGGGAGGGACCGGGGTATCAGGGAGGGACCGGGGTATCTGGGAGGGACCGGGGTATCAGGGAGGGACCGGGGCATCTGGGAGGGACCGGGGCATCTGGGAGGGACCGGGGTATCTGGGAGGGACCGGGGTATCAGGGAGGGACCGGGGTATCAGGGAGGGACAGGGGTATCAGGGAGGGACCGGGGTATCTGGGAGGGACCGGGGTATCTGGGAGGGACCGGGGTATCTGGGAGGGACCGGGGTATCAGGGAGGGACAGGGGTATCAGGGAGGGACCGGGGTATCTGGGACTGGGGTATCTGGGAGGGACCGGGGCATCTGGGAGGGACTGGGGCATCTGGGAAACTCAGGCCCCGTCCACACGTAGCCGGGTATCTGCTTAACCGAAGATATTTTCCTAGGTTTGGACCTGTCATCCACATGAAAACGCAAATAAACGAAGGTTTAAAAAAACTCCGGGCAAAGTGAAGATTTTTGAAAACTCCATTTATGTAGATGCGTGTAGACCTTGTGTAGACAGGGACAACCGGAGTTTTGCGTTTTCGAACGTCACATTATGCTCCAAAACAACAACAAATCTGCTCTGACGTCTAACGTCTTTGTTTACTACAGAACTACAGATGATCCAGCATCTGTTCTCCAAAGTATTTATTAAATAAATGGTTTCTGCTCTTGACCACCGTTTACTGCGTTACACTGACACAGAGCCTACGCCGTAGCGTACGCGGCGACGCGCACCGTACGCCGTACCCTACGCCGTAGGGCTGCGTTGATTTAACGCGGCAGCTCCGTGGCGGGACACCTGGGGGGACTCGGGCTCGTTACCGAGAAGGAGATGCGGCTCCCGTGGGGAGCTGCGCCGCGAAGGCGGCCCGGAGGCCGGAGGAACAGATGATCTACAGGTTTGGAATGCTTATGAATATGGTCGAAAACGCAGATCTTCGGTTATGTGTGGAAGGTTTTTTTTTTAAAACGATGTAATGTGGATACAAATTATTTTATAAACGAAGGGGGGAAATTTTCGGTTTTAAAAATACCCGGCTACGTGTGTACATAGCCTCAAAAACTGGGGGGAAGTGTCAAACCCTGACACACTCTCTTAGAGTTGATACAAGTTGTTAACTGTAAACCTTAGTTTTCCTGTGGAAAAAGGAATTCAATCTTAAAATAAAAATGAATGATGTATCATTAAGCTTTGTGGATAGCATCCACGGCGTGTGAAGCACAACTCTTCACACTAAAGCTCCAAATGTCAATCGTGAAGCCGACTGACACGACTGTCGTCCTGCGTGAGGGTTAGTGAGGGTTAAGGTTTGGATGTGACTGTATATATTCTGGTATAGCTCAGGCGCTCATTCGTCAGTGAAATATTTACGACTCTGCAGCGTGTACCGGGATCCAAAGCAGTTAACAACGCGTTCAAACCCGACGTCTACAACGAAAACCGGCTGACGATCAAAGCGTATGATCCATTACCTTACGATGTAGTTCTTTCTTTTTCTTGCTGCTGTTCTCTATTACGTTCAGCGGAGTTAGCGGTGTTGCTCCTTTTCTTTCTCTGCCTTAGCGGCAGCCAACTTTGACAGCTCAACATATTCTTTGATGTGAGAAACTTTCAAATGTCTTATTAGCTCGTTGTGTTGAAATGTTTTTGTAACATTTGTCCTCGGGGCATCTCTTTTGGACCTTTAAAACTGAGAATTTACTTATTCGGACATTGTAAAACTCCCATACCGGCAACGGCGATCACGCCCCCTTGGGAGAGCTGGGTCTGAGATGTGGGAATGCACGTGCAGGTGGCGGGTTGTTGTTATAAACGTCATCGGATCGGCTTTGAACTATTATTTTGAGAACTCCAATCAAAACCGATAGGGGCAGTATCGGCCGATACCGATCGGTGCATCTCTAAAAGCGCCATAAGAGTGGACGGTACCCACACACTCCCCCAGGAGTCACCCCCAGAGGTAGATTATTACTCAGGTAGACGCATAGATACTAGAGTTTAAAAATACTTACTCAAGTAAAAGTATAAAAGTACTGGTTTCAAAACTACTTAAAGTATAAAAGTCAAAGTAATGTAAGGGGGAAAAAAGCCATTAAGGACAAAAGCCATTGAAAATGAATGTATCTTAGTATAATGCAAATATATTAAAGAACCATATATGTGTACTATTGAGCATTAACATGTGTTTCAGAGAGCAGCAGATATGATGACTAGTTGCCTATAAGTATTGTAATGGTGCAAAAAGTCAAACTTCAGAGGCATGTTATCATTTATCCTAACCTTTATTGGAATGTACATCCAAGTTTAGTTGCAGGAATCTGATGTAAGAACAAAACTGGACAAGAACATCTGAAACAACCACAACCACATTCACTCTATCCTGATGGAGCAATTTAACTGGATAGTTTTTATTTAAAGGCCAAAATGAAATAGAGTAACGAGGCTGTTTTTAAAATGTAAGGAGTAAAAAGTACAGATAATTGCGGGAAAATGTAAGGAGTAAAAGTAAAAAGTCGTCTGAAAAATAATTACTCCAGTGAAGTATAGATAACCAAAATTTCTACTTAAGTAAGGTAACAAAGTATTTGTACTTCGTTACTTGACACTTCTGGTCTTCCGTTTCTCAGGTCGGGGAGGACCAGGCCATGATGCCCTCCAGGCCGAAGCAGCACACACACACACACACACACACACACACACACACACACACACACACACACACACACACACACACACACACACACACACACACACACACACACACACACACACTTACACAGTCACCCTCTCTACATAAACTCATCCAGATAGCCAGCAGATAACCCTCTCAGCTCAGCCTGATACTATCGTCCTCCTTTGCAAGGAGAGGTATGAACCTGTCACGTTGGGGGCCTTACAGATTTGTCACATAGTTCACGGTAGATAAATCCAACAATAGAACCCAAGGCCTCGCCCCCCCTCCACCCGTCCACATGCAGAGTTAACGGGGCGGCGGCGATAATCAGCGAGAGGGGATCACATCTGGCCTGACAGCAGCTGCATCACTGTTTAGAGGAGCTGCCAGGATGAGAAACACTCGGGTCGATTCCCTTTTCTCTCCGGACGGAGTGGGTGTTCTTCTTATTCATTTCTTCTCTTTTCAGTCCCTTTCTTCCAGCCAGCCAATTAACCTGGGAGCAGAGCACTAATGAGTTCCCTCTGGTGGCTGCGCGGCGCTCAATGGAAGAGGAGGGAAGAGCAGGGCGAGTGGAGCGGAGAGGGGGGAATGAAGAGACGGGTCAGGGAGGGAGAGACCGGGGCAGATACGGCAAAGGCAAAGGGGGGTAAGAGTTTGAGAAAAGTGTGAAGAAGGACTGATAAAGGAGTGAGAGGAAGGATGGGGCAGGGGGAGGGGGGGGTAAGGAAATATGGGATGGGTTGATGCGGGAGAAGGGAGAAGGGACAGAGCAGCATCCAGTTGGCCACTATGGGCCCATCACCAGGACATTGTCAGGCAGACAATGGCCTTATCAGCCTCCTTTTCACACCAGTCTGATTAACTGGGAGGAATGGTGGGAGGAATGGTGGGAGGACGGAGGGCAGGGAAAGGGTACGTCCTTGTACCAGCCCAGTAAATGTCAGAAAGCGGGCCAGACTACCCAGACCAGCCTTCCTGGATTGCATATACATCAGTGAGGAAACGGGGATGGAGGGGGTGGAATATGCATGGACGGCCCACGCGAGGGAGGGAGGTCCTCCCCTAATAAATCTGCAACCCTGTAAACGCATCTCGCCGCCCTGATAAGCCAGGAGGCGATAAGCACCTTTGAGCACCATTAGCCACGTCTGTGTGTGTCATCCGTCAGAAAAAAAAACCCACAATGCACTGCAAGGTGCAGCTCGCCGCAAGATAGCCAGATACCAAGTTTAGTGGGGGGGAAAATAAGATTTAGATTCAGATTCAGAAAACTTTATTCATCCCCGAGGGGCAATTGCAGGACAACTGAGCAGCAAGACGTTGAAAATATCAAATAAAACAAGAAATAAAATAGAATAAAATGAACAGGGCATGCGTCCTTATGTACAAAAAATATATAAATATACGAATGTCAAAAAAATCTGCCCATAGTGCCCATACACAGAGGTGTCAAAATATTCACATTCATTTCTCAGGTGGAAGTATAGATACTAGAGTTTAAAAATACTCCTGTAGAAGTTGAAGTATCAACTCAAGTGTTTTACTCAAGTAAAAGTATAAAAGTACTGGTTTCAAAACTACTTAAAGTATAAAAGTAAAAGTAATGTAAGGGGGGAAAAAGCCAATATATGTATGTATATGCAAATATATTAAAGAACCATATATGTGTACTATTGAGCATTAACATGTGTTTCAGAGAGCAGAAGATATGATGACTAGTTGCCTATAAGTATTGTAATGGTGCAAAAAGTCAAACTTCAGAGGCATGTTATCATTTATCCTAACCTTTATTGGAATGTACATCCAAGTTTAGTTGCAGGAATCTGAGGGAACGGATGTAAGAACAAAACTGGACAAGAACATCTGAAACAACCACAACCAAATTCACTCTATCCGGACGGAGCAATTTAACTGGATAGTTTTTTTTTAAAGGCCGAAATGAAATAGAGTAACGAGGCTGTTTTTAAAATGTAAGGAGTAAAAAGTACAGATAATTGCGTGAAAATGTAAGGAGTAAAAGTAAAAGTCGTCTGAAAAATAATTACTCCAGTGAAGTATAGATAACCAAAATTTCTACTTAAGTAAGGTAACAAAGTATTTGTACTTTGTTACTTGACACCTCTGCCTATACAATATGCTAAGTTTTTGTCTAAGTTGTCGTTATTTTGCTAAATCACGAGGAAAGTGGTCACAGATATCTTTCTGAAGCCATTAAATAATAATTTTACCCCCGCTGTTAAGATCTTTGGGTTAATGTTTCACAGAACTCATAAATCAAAAACACCTGAAAAGGAAAAGTGCAGAACATTGACAAAAATATTTTTAAAAGAAAACACACATTAATCCGTCAGAGATTATTTATGTGTCATCAATGGATGGATGGATTGGAGGATGAGGACAACAGACTTAAACTTGATTTCAAACATACTTTTGCAAGGCTAAACATAAAACAAATGTGTATTTCTGTTACAGGTGTAAAATTATGGCATGGACAAAGCAAGGAACTGAAAAGATGAAGAAGTTTGTATCAGCTTAAGAAAATGTTTAAAAAAGAAAAGATAAGTACCTACAAAAAAGAAGAAGGAGAAAGAGAAAAAAATAGATAGAAGAGTGGTATTTTTGTTTGTTTTCTTGTTATAAATATATGTATAGATCAGGGATCGGCAACCCGCGGATCTAGAGCCGCATGCGGCTCTTTAGCGCCGCCCTAGTGGCTCCTGGAGCTTTTTCAAAAATGTTTGACCTTTTTTTTTCCTTTTTTTCTTCTTCTTTTTCTTTTTTTTTCTTCCTGTTTCCTTTCCTTTGTAATCTCAACACTTTTTTCTCGAAATTTTGACTTTTTTCTCGAAATTTTGACTTTTTCCTCAACATTTCGACTTTTTTCTCGAGATTGTACTTCAACATTAATCTCGACATTTCAACTTTTTTCTCGACATTTCGTCTTTTTTCTCAACATTTCGACTTTTTTCTCGAAGTGCATAATGAAAAAAAAAATCTTCCCCTAGTTATAACTAATATAGAAACATGCAGCATGTGTTGCCTTCATTCTAAGGCTTATAAAAGACTTTTCATTTTTTGCGGCTCCAGACATATTTGTTTTTTGCATTTTTGGTCCAATATGGCTCTTTCAACATTTTGGGTTGCCGACCCCTGGTATAGATAGATTGGTGTTCAGTAAGTCAATGTAATTGTATTAACAGAGAGGGTCAGGTATCATAAGTTTTCTTCTTCCTGCTCCTTTTCTTTCATGGTGATAATGTGTACTTCATGGAATTTTGCACAACATTATTAAGAAGATATACCATGAATGGAATAAATGAAATGAAATGAAATGATGGATAAACTGATGGAGTATTGAAGGATGATGATTTGACTGACATCAGTTTAGAGCTGCAACAGGCGACAAAAAAAAGCCGGCTTCAGCAGAAAAAACTGTTTGTGACGTTGCTTAATTTGTCTCCTGGGAATTTGATCCTGGCTTATTTGTTTACTAGGTTCCTACTTAGAGATGTGATGCCTTAACGGCCATCTGTCAGGCTGAGATAGGGAGGAGGTAGGGAGCGAGGGAGCAAGGGAAGGAGCGAGGGAGCGAGGGAAGGAAGGCAGGAGGTGACGGAGTTAATGGGAGAAGGGTTTCCAACATGTGTGCTGATGCACGAAAAGGAAAGAGGACAAAACATGTAAGTGGGGAGAAACATGGCAGGGACACAACTTGAAATGTTCAATAAAAAAAAAGACGTTTTATAGAAGCAGGAAAGTCCAGAAAGCTCATAAAAGCTTACATTATCTTCTAAAAGTGCTTCCAGCTCCGTGTTATAAAACCTAAGCTTGCAGCAACAAGTGGTTGTTCTTGTTCCTCATTCGTCATCCCGCCCCCCCCCCCCCCCGGCCACTGCTTTTCTCTTTTTTTTTACCATCTCCTTTTTCCCCCCCGAAAGAAAGGATGCAATAATTAGAGAGCATACCAGGTGGAAGTACACGACTCAAGAGCCCAGCACTTCCTCAGCCTCTCCTCCGCGGGAAGATGGGGAGAGAGAGGGATGGAGATGCTTAGGAGAGCCGGAGAGGGGGGGAAAGTGGCAGGAGGGCGGGGGGCAACAGCTGGGCTCGGGTGCATATTGGGTCAAAGGAAATAAAACGTGTCATTTAGCCAAAGAAAGAAGATGAGAGCAGTGAGTGGTGGTGGGGGGCGGAGAGGCCCGGGAGGCTGGGTGAGGTGAGGGGAAGGTAGCGCCGGGTTAGCTGTTAAATAGGGTGGGGGGGGGTGGATGCCCACCGTGATACAAATGAGGGTCTCCGTGCTTGGTGGGGGTGTGTGGGGGGGGCCACCCACGGTACAACTTGGCTAACAAAGGTGCTTCTGTCTTGCCCCCCCCTCCCTCTTCCTCCACAGGCCTCCTTGAGTGGACAGGATTCCATTAGCAAGCTGCAGAACCCGGGGTCTATTCAGCCGCCGCACACAATGACCAACACGTGCATGCAAGTCACTCACAAACACACACACACACACACACACACACACACACACACACACACAACATTGCTAATTAATCCACAGATTACCCCGCCAATTATTACCACACTTGTACTAATTAGAAATTATTTAAAGCATTTCCCCAATTAGGGTTTTACATGCTCAGTCGGGCAGGAGTCTGCCTCCATAATCCAACTGGTTTTATAGCTGGGGAGGGACTGGGAAAGAGGGAGGGGGGGGGGTTAAAAAAAAAAAGATGGGAAACTCATTCATAAACAGGAAAAGTGTGTGTGCACACAGACAGACAGACATGAACACAGGACAAGACAAGTTAGCAGGGGTCATGTTTCCATTCCTTTACCAAAATGTGTACTAGTCTGTGCATATCAATAAATATATGTGCAATGATGCGCGTGTCTGTTGTTCAATACAACTGCGTCAGACCAAGCGCAGACACAAGGTGCTCTGATCCAGACGGGTGGAGTGTGTAACAAACTGTCACACAATGTCGAGAGAACGAGACAGATTCAGGAAATTTCCATCAGGGGATGAAAAAAGAAAAAAACTAAACAAAATGGAAGAGTTTAATGCCTCTCTGAAAGGCTCGTTTGATAAATTTGTTACAAAAATCACCGATCCGACCGGGTCTCAAGCAGCCGTGGGGTCCCGCATCGAGGCAAGCCCAGATGATGATGAGTCAGAAGGTATCCAGTATTTTGCTAATTGGAGAATAAAAATTGCGCATATAGACACCCGATCCGACCCGAAAAACCCAAAAATTTCGCGCGCGCGAGGCCCCCCCCCCCGGCCATTTCGCACAGGGCCTCGCAAATCTCCCAGACGGCTCTGGTGTAATATATATGTTTAATATACATTTTGTGATGTACTGTATAGTGTATGGAATAGGGGTGTAACAATATATCGTGCCACGAAATTTCACGATACAAAAACGTCATGATAAGTGTCGTGGTGACAAACTGTAGCACGATATTGAGTTATTAATATTAATATATTGTGTTTACTAGTAACATCCTATTGGTGCAGCGGGATCACGTGACGACCGCCCGTCGACCCACGGACCAAAATCTTACTCCGCTCAGAAGAAAAAAGTACCGTTTTGCGGTCCGATCACGATACTCTTTTTGTTTTGAACTCTGAACTTTTACTTCTAAGGTGAGCATGAATCAATTTTTTTTATGATGTAAAGATTGTGTCGTCCCCAAAGGTGGGAGCGGGATGAAACGATAACGGGGTTCACCTTACGGCCTCAGGCTGGAGCAGGTGAAGCTCTGAGCTCTGGCAGAAGATAAATAACAGTCAATCTGCATTTTGAGTTTGGGACTTTTCATAGTTTATTTTTACTTTTTTTATTTACTTTTATTTATCTATTTAAATTTTACTTGTTAAATTTCTGGAAAAGAAAAAAGTAAAGTCCCTACATGAGAGAAACTATTCAGTTTGTGGCAAAATATTTGTACTTGTATGAAACTGAAGATCATAATGCAAACCTGACATTTACTTTTAGTTCAGTTTGTGGAAAATGGTTGGCCTGGCTTTCTCTTTAAAACTTAAACAGTTATAAAGCATTACAAACTACAATAGGGCAAACGCACAGTATTGTTTTGTGTCTTTCAAATAAAAGACAATTTTTTTCCAGTCATATGTTCCTCATTCAAGGTTGTTAAAAAAATACTGCTATAATATCGTATCATTATCGTGACCTCAATATTGTGTATCGTACCCTGTAGCGGAGCAGGCGGGGGGGCAGGGGGGGCGGCCGCCCCGGGCCCACTGCTCCGGGGGGGCCCACTCCGAAGAGGAGAAAAAAAAAAGTGTTCTGAATAAAATAAGGAAAGTTGGACTGTATAACACTTGCGTTCATAAGGATAAAGTTGTTTAAAAAATAAAAATGAAACAAATAGTCCCTTCTCCCCGTGTGTGTCTCCCTGTCATGCACGGGTTCGCACGCACATCTGGCGGATTTATGGTTCCGCGTTACACCAACACAGAACCTATGGCGTAGGGTGCGCGTCGCCGCGTAGCCTACGCCGTAGCAATGCGTCGAGCCAGTTGTCGCATCAGAGCCTTAAACTCATGCTGAGTTTCAGCAGCTGAAGTTGATTAAAAACTCTCTCCGGGCTGCATGGATGAGGCCAGACTACCAAACCTCACCCTCCTCTCAATCCAGAGGGACATCGCCGTTGATGAGAGCAAGTTTATTGTGACCAAAAAGACGATTCATTAAGACATCCAGTGCTGCGGTTGAGGTTGCCAGATCTGACAGGTTCCAGCTCAAATGCAACGTAAAACCCACCGAAATAATGAAAAACCAGCCCGAATCTTACATTCTCTTGTTAAAACCATAAATTATTAAATGCGTAATACATTTCATCTTCACATTACTAAATAACCTAAAAAAAAGTTCAGGCTCCAAAGAAAAACTACAATAAAATGGAGCAGAATATATATTATCAGTGAGTTTATTGTGTAAATTTCTACTTTTCTCTGCCATAATGGAAACTTTTTTTTGTTAATAATTTCTCCTAAATATTTAGTAAAACCCAGGAAAAGCAGCCCAAATATATATTTTTTTAGCCCAATTGGGCTGAAACCTGCCCAACCTGGCAACCTCACCTTGCTCTCAATCCAGAGGGACTTCGCCGTTGATAAGAGCAAAGTGATTGAAAGGTAAAGAACCGGCTGATGGGATAAAAAAGTCGAAATTATGAGATAGAAAGTCGAAATGATGACTTTTTCTCATAATTATGACTTACCGTGGGGATATTTTTATTTTTAAGGCTAAGATTTCATCTTATTTTTTTGTTTTACTGGCGGAAATGAGCTTCCATAGACATCACTGGATGTCATTTGATTTTTATCTCCAGTTTGATACTTATATCTTAACGTCTGCATTAGGCTTATAATTAGGTTTGACATAATGACTGGTAAATCCATGGTGCTGAAACCTCATTTGAATGGTTCTGACCGTGTCGCTGCTGCTGTTGGAATTGTGGTTGGTTGGGCCTGATCTGTGGCATTTTTAGCGATTATGTTTTAACGGGATGTTTAGGCCTCAAGGGCCCATCTAAAATGCTTCGCCCCCCCTAGGCTGGGACCCCTGCTCCGCCCCTGATCGTACCCTATCGTGAGATTAGTGTATCGTTACACCCCTAGTATGGAATATACAGCTCAATGTAGATACAAATTGTGATAATTACCACTAAAGTGATGTTGCTAATGTAATAATGTGGGTGGGATTGTTGGGGGGGGTGTTAATGTAGTGATGTAATTGTATTTATTTATGTATTCATGTATTTAAAGTGTAAAGTATTATATGACGTATATATGTAAATGTACTTTTATATGAATGTACTTTTAATCTTCATGGACCCCAGGAAAACTAGCTGGCGTTTTGCGTTCCGCTAATGGGGATCCAAAATATAAAACCAAAACAAAACAAAACAAATACGCGTTTCTGGATGTGAGCGCGGTAATCAGGCCGCCTGGACGAGTTCCTCCGCCAGGATGGGGGGGTTGGAGGGGTAGGGGGTGAAGGAAGAGAAAGAAATAAAACAACAAAGGACATGCTCCTTCAGAGCAGCAGTGGTACTGTAGGTCGCGCTTGTTAGGGCTGGGGACAGTGATTAGGAGCGGGGCCACAATGAGAGCCACCAGGAAACACATGCCAATTAGGTTACCAGGAGAACGGCGGCCCTCGTCACTATGGGAAACCCGCAACACCCCCATCACACACTCACCCAGGCACCCCACCTCCTCCAACTCTTATGACATGAAGGGAAACATGAGGAGTTGACAGAGTGACCGCCGGGGGAGCGCAGACGGAGATAACGAGCCGCCTCTCCGGCGTCCAAAAGTTGCTGGTTTCGAACTAAGGATGGGATGAACTTTATGAATTAAAAAGGAATCTCATTAGAAATGAAAAAGGGAAATCCAATACAAGCTAGTCCACAGGTTACACTACTCTAAGGTCAAACTTCATCAAATGTTTCCTGAGTCTTAACCTATGTAGCAGATGTAAAGGCACCGATGTCATACTGAGTTTACATGGGAAGTTTAATTCCTTTTTAATTTAGAATTTAAAATTAGTAAAAATTACCATGTAAACACCTAATTCCAAATAAAAATGGCCATTCCGAATTAAACTTAATTCCGAAGTAAGTGACTGCGTTTACATGCAGTCAATAACCCTTTTAAAACCCGAATATTAGCAATAACCCGGTTTTGCACGGCCATTCCGCTTTAAATTAATTCCGGTCTTTCTGCACTGCTCGTTCCTTCGCCCGTCTGTCTCCATGACGCTTATATTCCGGGCTGGGCTTGTTTTGGAAAAAAGGTTTTAAGATGGCAGCACGCAGTAAACGGTGGTCAAGAGCAGAGACCATTTATTTAATAAATAGCTTGGAGGACCTGGAAATAATTCAAAGAACAGATGGCAGGAAACATAAAAATTGTGAGCTTTTCAAAGTTGTAGCGGCTAAGCGGCTAAGTTTGTTTTTCTTTCGGTAGACATAACTTCCGGTCCACCCCCCTATCCAATCAGAACCTTCCCAACCCCCAGACCTTAAAGCAGCACAACGTAACTTTCAGCTTTTGTTGAGTTTGGCAGCATCTTTTGGACAAAAGCGGTAGTGCTTTACCAGAAAGAACACTACGTTTCCCATGAGCACCAGCGCGTACTGCCAGAAAACTCCTGTCCCGTCACGTGCATTTGTTTTGATGAGAGAAGATGGGACGCTTTTCTGTTTCACCAAGTGAACAGACGGAACGCAAAAAAAAGATGTTAAACTGCTGGAAAGGAACTGGAATTTACCGGGATACCTTAGACAAGGAAGCCAGGGAGCAATATATGGAGAAAATAATGATTATTAACGGTTTGGATCCATATGAAATCCCTACTAAAGAATGGAGCTCCTCGTCGGAGCTCCACTCTTTAGAAGGATTTACTGCCGCAGTTCTGCACAACCCACGTCTCCGGCTACCTTGTTTAGGAGTGTTTGGCAGCTGCTTTGGTAAATGTTTGACTTTGCATGTGTTTCAATAAATTATATATATAATAGTACAACATACAGTACATGTTTTGTATCACTCTTACTTCTCTTTTCTTTTCTTTTTTTTTGACTGCTATATTATGTTGAAGAGGCTCCGAGGCGTGAGCAATATTTTTGTTTTCCTTGTGAGATTATTTTTTTCCTCTGCAGCTACAAATAGTTAATATTTTTTCCTCAACAAACTAGTTTTATGTGAAGATTGGGGTTAATTGCACCGCAGAGAGCTGGCCAGCAACTGCGTTTAGCTGGAGAAGTGGGGAATAAAACCCGTGTTTTGATCCGACCCGGTCTGTGTGAGTGTTTGTTTGTGATCATGTGTGGAACGTTATATTTTGTGGTTACAGGCGCGATCCAGCCGAGCCGACGACTCTTTCACTCTTTTACTCTGTTATATCAGATACTTGGCCGGCCTCCGTGGTTCTGCCTCCGAGCAGGAAAGCGGTGAAAAGTTAAACCATTAGCGATCTTTTCCCCACGTCTGTTATGTGTGGAGCTGCTGCAGCCACAACTCAGCAACGGGTTACCAGCTTCTCCTGAGCTCTGCGCTCCACGCCCCGCCCATTTTCGTCTCGACTGTGAATCGGGAAGGACGGGGGAGGGACGTATGCCGTAAAGCAGTCAAAGCCGTAAAAATGTGTAGTTGTTTAGTGTGGCAGGGTTCCTACCATGCTCCTCAAAGTTACATAGTGCCAGTGAAGGTGATACAGACCCCCCCAGACCATGACAGAGGTTCATTAAACCTGTTGGAAGTTGATGTACCATCACAATGACTCTGGAAATATGATATTAAGGTGGAAAAGTTACATAGTGCTGCTTTAAGCAGAATTGGATAAAGCCGATCAAACGTGTTTTCATGTAAACCTCAATTGGGAATTACTATTTCCATGTAAACTCGAAGGAAAATAGTTTAATTCAGGATTATTTAATTACGAATTAAAAAGCATCATGTAACCGTGGCCACTGATTTTGTACTTATAAGTTACTTACTGTACCGGTATGTATAAAAAAGTGCCATAAATAAAATATTCAAAAAAAAAAACAAAAAGAAATGAAAAGGGGAGAGAGAGAAAAACCAGAGGGAGCAACATGTGTGACTTCTGGGGGAATTATTAGCGGATGGAATTACAGGCGCATCCATGAGTGACGTGTAAGCCGCGGCTGCACACTCAAATGTTTACAGCGCGCTCATTTGCTCAAGCAGCACGATGTTATCAGGCCTTAGTGTAATACTCGCGGCTTTTGTTCCGACTTTGCACGGCGACATTCTGCAGATGCAATAACCGCGGAGGAGATAGCAGGCGCGCAACGTTTGCCGGGAGCGGCCGTGACCTGACCCTCCGTTGGACGCGTGGAGGAAACTCTCTCTGGATGGCTGAGATGTTGATTAACGCGCACGCTCCCTGTTATTAAACAAACAGGGTGAATCCACGGAACATATTGAATAAATTAGAGCGTGAACTGATCTGCGCTGGAACCTCCAGCTCATTAGGATGCGGGAGGGAAGCGACGCTCTGATTGCGACGAGAGTCACTTATTAAGCCATGTTTGTCCCCCGCCAGAGGCCCGCGGCCCCCCCCAGGCCCCAAAACACTTACCCATCACGCCTGCCTCACACTCCACCCCAAACCTCTCCCCCTGACTTGACTTCACCCCCTTCCCCGTGGACATTACAAACATCCCCCACCTCCTCCACATCCCTCGTTCCCCTCTTCCTCCCCTCCTCCCGCTCCTCTGCTGGGATCTGTGTCATCATTTTAATTAATTTCTAATCAGGCGAGAGTAAACTAATCAAGGGAGGCGTTAAACAATGACGGCTCCGGCTGCTCCGGCGCGCGTGGGGGGGCCGCTGATAAACAGCTCACTGCAGATATGGGCGTCTATCGCCGCGCATCTCCTCTCTCATACATGTTAATATACGGAGTGCAACGCATGAGCACAGGACGAGACGAGTTAGCAGGGGTCATGTTTCCATTCCTTTACCAAAATCAAATGCAATGAAAAGAGCTTCTATGTCCAGGGCCGTCTCACAGTGGAACAGGTTGCTATGTGCCATTACTAAAGCAACAAGCAGAGACAGTTTTGGGTTGTTTTGGGTACAGACATAAACAATGTTTAATATATATGTTTAATATACATTTTGTGATGTACTGTATGCAGCTCAATCAGTGCGTTTACATGGGAAGTTTAATTCCTCTTTAATTCAGAATTAAAATTAAATCCGAATTAAAATGAGTAAAAATTACCATGTAAACATCTAATTACGAATGAAAATGGCCATTCCGAATTAAACTTAGGCCACGTTTACATATAGCCGGGTATTTACAAAAACGGATATTTCCCCCTCTACGTTTTGAAAAATATCCTCGTTTACACGAATCCGCATAAATAGCTGTTAAGGTGCTATGAGCATCCAAACCTACAGGGGGCAGTGTAACGAGAAGCGTAAAGTCATGCTAGCCAATCAGAATCCTGGAAAAAACATCAACAAATGACACGTGTGAAGCCTGAATAATATGGTTCCGCGTTAAAACAACGGTGTAGCCTACGTACGGGGCGCGTCGCCGCGTACCCTACGCCGTAGGCTCTGCGTTGGTGTAACATGGAACCATAAATCAGCCTTGACTGCCAGTTACTTCCAAGATGAACGAGAGTCTTTCGTTTGGAGTGACAGAGAAGTGGAGTTACTTTTAAGTGTGACTTTAGAATATAAAACAGGTAAAATACAAGAAAATATTGACGGTGGCCAAACAAATTGTAAACACAGGTCGCACACATGATGTTGGTTATGTTTCTGTTGCATAATCTCCGTTTCCCTCCATTTACAAGCAAATGTGAAAACTAAGTTTTTGAAAATCTCCACTTTGGCCGGAGTTTTCAGAAATTATCGTTTTTGGTGACTTTGAGCTTCGTTTTTGTGTAAACGAACGGACAAAACACATGAAAACACTACCGTTTTTGCTCCGTGTAAACGGGGCCTTAATTCCGAAGTAAGTGGCTGGTTTATTACGATTTGAAATCCGAAAAAGAATAATTCCGCCATCATGTTTACACTCATTCCGCTTTAAATTAATTCCGGTCTTTCTTTCTGCTCGTTCCCTCGCCCGTCTGTCTCCATGACGCTTATATTCCGCGCTGGGTTTGTTTTCCAAACAAAGTTTCAAGATGGCAGCACGCAGTAAACGGTGGTCAAGAGCAGAGACGATTTACTTAATAAATAGCTTGGAGGACCTGGAAATAATTAAAAGGACAGATGGAAACAGGAAACATAAAAATGGTGAGCTTTTCAAAGTTGCAGCAGCTAAGTTTGTTTTTCTTCTTCCGGTAGACGTAACTTCCGGCCCGCCCCCCTATCCAATCAGAACCTTCCCAACCCTCAGACCTTAAAGGGGACCTATTATGAAAAACACGTTTTTTCTTGTTTTAACATATATAAAGTGGTCTCCCCTCAACCTGCCAACTCAGAGAAGGAGGAAAGCAACCAAATTCTGCAGTGTCTGTACAGCCGTCCGGATGAGCCGTCCAGTGTGATGTGGATCTACGAGCCGTTCAGATTCTGCTCCCTTTCGTAGCGGTGTATCGCGTCATTCAGGCAGCCAATCAGCACAGAGCCTCATTATCATAGCCCCGCCCACTCAGAATCCCACATAGATAATGAGGTTAGAGAATGGGAAGACAAAGACATGGCTCAGAGGCTGAATTTCTAATTTATTTAGCAAAAACAATCAAAGGCTTGTTTTTAAGACATTCAGAGCCTGTTTGAAATAGGTATTAGATGCCATAATAGGTCCCATTTAAGCGGAATTGGATAAAGCCGATCAAACGTGTTTTCCATGTAAACCACAATTCGGAATTACTATTTCTATGTAAACTCGAAGGAAAATAGTTTAATTCGGAATTATTTAATTCGGAATAATTAAAAATTCTGAATTAAAAAACATCATGTAACCGTGGCAAAATGTAGTTACAAATTGTGATAATTACCACTATAGTGATGTTGCTAATGTAATGATGTGGGTGGGGTTAGTGGGAGGGGGGGGTTAATGGAGTGATGTAATCGTATTTATTTATGTATTCATATATTTAAAGTGTAAAGTATTATATGACGTATATATGTAACTGTACTTTTATGTGAATGTACGTTTAATCTTCATGGACCCCAGGAAGACTAGCTGGTGTTTTGCGTCCGCTAATGGGAATCCAAAATAAAACAAAACAAAAAAAAAACGCGAGCGTGCGTGTGGCCCAAGAACAGGGGAGATCCGTTGTGAGGTCTTGATTGTCTCAAGATTAAATTACCATTATTTTACATTTGTATGACTGCTTTTATGCCCGCAGAAGATCTGTGACTAAATGAATATGTCAGTTCACGGACGTATGACGGAAACGCATGTAAAGGATGAAAATGGACAAATAAATAACCCAGCAGCGTCTGAATGGAGCAGAGTGTGTGCTGCTCAGAATGGCTTGCACAAAAGCCTGCAGTTATCTGGAGGCGGCCAGATCCCCCCCCCCGCCGAAGCCGAGGCATTCTGGGAAGGCAGAGGGAGAGACAGAGTGCACTTCTGGGCGATGCATTAACTAAGACAACATAACAAGTGAGCATGAATGAATCTCTTCCAGGCTTAACTGGCAAATTTGAATAATATGCATAAATGCCAATAAATAATTAAAAGCAATTAAGCTGATGATCAGTATCACACCGGCGGAGCATTTTGAATCCGTTTCAAGTGAATACCTGGCATCTGATGAACCTACAGGTAAACTCCAGCCTGCGAGCAGAGTGGCATCATTATAGGACAGGGGTCGGCAACCCGCGGCTCTAGAGCCTCATGCGGCTCTTTAGCGCCGCCCTTGTGGCTCCTGGAGCTTTTTCAAAAATGTTTGATCTTTTTTTCTTCTTTTTTTCCCTTTTTTTTCTTTTTTCTTCTTTTTTTTCCTTTTTTTCTCTTTTTCTTCCTTTTTCCTTTTTTAATCTCGACATTTTTACTTTTTTCTCTCGACATTTTGACTTTTTTCTCAACATTTCTACTTTTTTCTCGAGATTGCACTTCAACATTAATCTCGACATTTCGCCTTTTTTTCTTCTTTTTTTCTTTTTTTCTCTTTTTTTTCTTTTTTCTTCTTTTTTTTCCTTTTTTTCCTTTTTTTTATCTTTTTCTTCCTTTTTCCTCTTTTAATCTCGACATTTCGACTTTTTTCTCAACATTTCGACTTTTTTCTCGAGATTGTACTTCAACATTAATCTCGTCATTTTGACTTTTTTCTCAATATTTCGACTTTTTTCTCGACATTTCGCCTTTCGCCATTTGCCTTCATTCTAAGGCTTATACAAGACTTTTCATTTTTTGCGGCTCCAGACATATTTGTTTTTTGTGTTTTTGGTCCAATATGGGTCTTTCAACATTTTGGGTTGCCGACCCCTGTTATAGGATAAGACGGATAAACATGAGTTACACAAGTGCTCATACAGTATGTTTCTGTGTTTAAGCTTTAAGATGTGATTTATGGTTTAAATAACTCAGCAGTTCTGTGGGAAACAGTGTAATTCACTATTAATGGTAAAACATCACAATTAATGAAGGCAACATCTGTTTACATGTGTTGGAAAGTTTAAAACATCTTAATGAATATCCTTTGATGTTGCTTGTTGTATTTTGTATTCATTCTTGTCTGGTGTGCAGTAAAATAAATAAAAGTTGCTTGTCCTCTGATTGGTTTCGGGGATGACAGAACTTCTTACTGGTACCAAGCAGCAGTCCAACTGCACTTCTCTGTCATCCTTCGGTGTAGAGATGAGAACGGTTTTCCACTTATGGATCATCGTGAAACTGTGATAAAACAAACTTTATTGGCTGTGTTTTAAGACTGTTTTCTGTACTAAGAAGCCACAGTTCCAACAAGATGGAAGGAAGCTTTTGCATGACATTCTTCAGTCTTTTACTGATGCTTATTTATAACGTTGCTTTCATTTGTGGAGATTTAGAGGCATTTATTTATGCACATATTTTACATAAGTTCTGATCATTTCCGATCAGAACTTGTGTTTTAGCGAGGAGACGGATGGTCTTTGAGACTTTGAAACATTTACTCTCTGGGCTTGATCAAGAAGTCTTTGCAAACACACACTGCTTTTCCTTCTAGAGAGACTTTTCCTGAAACTCTTTCATTCATGATATGCTTTACATTCATATTTCACTGAGGGTTGAGGAGTCTCGGGTGTTATTCGGGTATTTTCTCTAAGAGCGAAGTGTTTGTGGTCGCATCGGTGACTCTACGTCCTCCTTTGCAACCCTATCGTTTGGGGTTCCACTAGGCTCAACATCAGGCCCTCTTCTGTTCTCGCTGTATCATCTCCCACTCGGCTCCATCCTTTGTTAACAAGGTTTTTCTTTCCACTGCTATATGCAGATGACAGCCAGATATATGTGCCACTTGAGAAGAACGATGCCTGCTCTGTAAAGGCCCTGACACACCAAGCCGACTGTCAGCCATCGGGCCGTCGATGAGCGTCGGTGTGTCTGTCGGGCTAGTTTTCCCGGTGTGTCCCGCATGTCGCGACAGGTCGGCCTCCCGTCGGCAGCTTTTCGGCGGTCGGTCTAACAGCTCACTGTAATTGGCTGTTCCCAGAATTTCCCAGAATGCTTTTTGTCGTCATTTGCGGACTGAATAAAAAAAAAAACATCTTATTTTTTAGTGAATAAAATCAATATTTTGAGTTAGTTTCTGCATAAAAATGCGTTTTGATTACATTTCTAGCGAGAAATATATATTTTACTTTCATAATATTCACTCAGTGAATGTACATAATCACTTGTTTGCCCGTTGTTGCGGAGTCTTTTTCAAACCTCGCCAGAATAAATGCTGATTTATGGTTCTGCGTTACACCAACGCAGAGCCTACGGCGTAGGTTACGCGCGCCGTACGCCGCACCCTACGCCGTAGGCTCTGCGTCGATTTAACGCGGAACCATAAATCAGCTCCCGAGCAGGCAGGCAGAAATCCCGAAATTTTCTGAGCAAATTTCCTAACAGGCGTAGCTACAACTGTTAGATTTCATCTATTAAACCAACATTTATCTTCCTAAATGATTTATCTCAGCCAGTAGTAATTCTCCACAGAGCTGCAGGTTTCTCCCCGGGACGACGGCAGGTTGACCTGGCGATCTGAGCTGCTGCTGCGCCCCGGACCGGCGGCTCTTCTCCGAAAACATTGCAGCAAATTGAAACGCAGACTGCGCAGAACGTACATGCTAGTTCGCTGTTGGGTGTCGTCTTTGCAGTGTGTTCAAGTGCTTCTTTTTTGAGCCCGACCCAGCCCGACACCGGCGACGCGAGGCGACACAGCAGTCGGCCGACAGTGGGCGACGTCGGGTTGGTGTGTCCTCGGCTTAAAACGGTTACTTAAGTAACCTCAAAACTCAAAAAAACTAAAGTGATGGTTTATGGTGGCACGACCATGAACCGGACTCTAGATCTGGGCTACCTGTCTCAATACTTGAAACCAACCAGCATAAATCTGGGTTTCAAAATGGATTCTGACCTCGAGCTCGACAGCCAGATCAGAGCGGCGGTGAAGTCGAGTTTATTTCCAGCTGAGACACTTGGCCAAGTTAAAAGCCATTCTTACACGGCAGCACTTTGAAACAGTAATCCGTGCATTTGTCACCAGTCAGCTGGATTACTGTAATGCACTCAATGTGGGGGTTAGCGTTTGCAGATGGTTCACAACGCCGCGGCACATCTTTTCACTGGCACACATATACCAGATCACATTTCACCCATTTTAGCTTCATCGCAGTGTCTGTCCGTTTATTTTAGGACCATTTTAAAACTATTCTATTTGCTTTTAAGACCCTGAACAGTCTAGCCCCACCGTCTCTCTCTCTCTGAGCTGCCACGTCCTCACAAACCTGAAACGAAGCATAAGCTCAGGAGAGATCGGGCTTTTGGCCGCTTCCCTTTCTGTTTTTAAGAGGCGGCTTAAAACCCACGTCTTCTCCTTGTCCTTTGGCACCACGGTAGACGTCAACTTGGAGCTATTTTAGCTGTTTATGTTATTTTGTTTAATCCTTTTTTAAATTCCACTATAGTTTCATAATTTGTTTTTATGATAAAGGAAAGTTTTGATTTCATTATGTTTTAATTTTGTACCTTTTTATTTATTTGAATGTACAGCACCTTGGTCCCCTGTAGCAGCTTAAAGTGCATTATAAATAAAGATGGTATCTTATGTTATAGAATAGAATAGAATAGAAAAGAAGACTTTATTGATCTCCCAGAGGAGAAATTCAGTCGTGCAGCAGCCAAAACACACACACGCTGTATACAAAGAATTTAAAATAGAAATAACCAATAAATAGTTAAATAATAAAAAAGAGCAATATAAAAAGTAGAAAAAGAGTATATACAAGAGAGAAAAAAAAAATAGTAAACACCAAAAAAATGGATAACATTTACAAAAAATTTACAAATATATTCAAAAATACGTGAGGTATTTAGTGGTTATTGCACTTATAAAGAGACAGGTTTATTGCACACGGGTGGCTACAGTTGCTTTTTATACATATTATACTTGTTATAGTATATATGGTAAGGTACCGTATTGCACAGTTTGACTTTCTGCTTCTTGAAAGATTGGCAAAAGTTTTAAATACTTTCCACTTGTGAATAATGTTTCTCGGTGTATAATGATATTGATAATGACCTTGTAACCTTTTCTCAGATTGACAAGCACCAAAATGTGCTTCTCTAAAATAATAGCTGAGGTCTTTTCTGGTTGGCATTGTGTTAATACACCTGAATGCATAAGACGAGCAAACTGGCACAACCTTTGCTTTATTGGAGGTGGTCACATTTGCATTAATTTTGGCTTAACATTGGTTGAATGAATAAATATTGTCACTGTGTCGTTTATCTGAGCTTTTTTTTTGTATAGATGTCTTTATTGAGGGCATTAAAAAAAAGAAATAAGATTTACAATAACAATATAATTATCAATATTTTCCCCCATTTTTTTTCTTTTCATAACATTAATTAAACCAAAATAAATAAATAATAATAATAATAATAATAATAATAATAATAATAATAATAATAATAATAATAATAATAATAATAATAATAGTAATAATAATAATAATAATAATAATAATAATAATAATAATAAAAAAAAGTAAATAAAAATAAAAAACAACAGCACACCCTCTCCCCTTCCCTCCCTCATATGGTCAATAGATTACATCATTAAAAATCATTTAACATACTGTATGTCTATCAATACTAGAACAAAAATGAATAATAAATTAAATAATCAAGTCCTGCATGAACACATTCATTAATATAGTCGATGATTCAGATCATTAGTCCATTAAAAGCAAAAAATCCAAAAAAGGTCCCCAAATAAGGTCAAAGTCTCTAGTTTTTTTTCTAACGGAATACAATATTTTTTCTGGAGTACTATATGATCCAAGTTCATTGATCCACTGTTTGGGTGCTGGGGGGTTTTCTGATTTCCAGTTTTTTAAAATACAATTTTTTGTTTATCTGAGCTTTTATTTGTCCAAGACCTGGTTCAGAGCTTTTGTTTCTTTCTGATCAGAGATTCAGAACTGGACCCGATTTCCCTCCTTGTAGGTGGAACGACCACTAACTGCATAAACAAGCACACAGATGTTTGTCCAAACTCACAGGAAACATGTGACATACAGTCATGAGACCTCAGCGAAATCAAAGTTTCAATGAAATGAAATCAAAGTTTCAATGAAATGCATTGCTGGAAATTAAGAGCATATTTTAGAAAGAGGAACTACGGAAAGACGGAGTGCGTTTGAAAAGATTTTTTTTTTTTTTTTTTTTACACCTCCCCCGACCCCCCATCGCCACCTCCTTCCTTGCCCTCCTTGCCAAGTATTAGATTCCCATGCCAAACGCTTCCCTGGGATAGAATGAGGATTGCGGAGGTGGGAATCTGAAACCCTTCCATAACATGTCAAACAACGCTTGAATCCAAAACGCAAGAGGGAGAGAAAAAGGGTTAGAGGGAGATTTTCGACGGGGAGAAAGAAACTGTCACATCATCAGATTGGTTATTCTAAGTCGAGGGATGTGGGTATACGGGGGCGGGGAGGGAGGGGAGGGAGGGGCGGGGTGGCAGAGGCTCGGGCTGGCAGGATCTGGCAGCGGTTGCATGATGGCGGTATTTCCACTAAAATAATCAGCCCCCAGGCAAACGGAAAGGGGTGGGGATGTTGCAGGAAAAAGAGACGGAGAGAGGTTCGGCCAGGTTTGTAGGAGTAAGAGAAGGAGACGGCGAGAAGTGAGGAGACGAGGGAAGGAAACGACAACATGGAAGAGAAAGAAAAATCTGGGAAGCTAACCAAGGAAATCCTGCTTCTCAGATATGCAGCTGTGGAATTAAAACTGGTATAAAAAACACAAGAACAAAAATATACTTCACACTTCACAAGCCTATTGAAGGGCAGGGGGGTGGGGGGGAATGCCACTCTATGCTGGCACTGATACCTCAGGCACAAGGGGTAAACAGCTATTCTCCTCCCTTCACTTTGTCTGCTGCACTGGTTTCAGGGTGTGCATGTGCATGTGTGTGTGTGTTTGTGCATGTGTGTGTGTGTTTGTGCATGTGTGTGTGCATGTGTGTGTGTGTGACTGGAGTGAGAGTGCTACCTGCAGGGGTCTCGTCAGGCTGCAGGGCGAGCTCAAGAGAGAAGACAAGAGCCCCGTCAAAAGACCAAGAAACACAGAATGCCCTAGAAAACAATTCCCGCGCCTCGCCGTGCCCTCCAGCGCGCCGCCAGGCAGCGAGCAAAGGCATTGATTCACGATCAAACGACCACGATCGTCACTCAAATTTAATAATAAACAACCTCCGACAATCAAAAGCGCTCTAAATATACTGTACCTCCACTTCAGGCCAGGATTAGGCCTTTTCTCCGCGCACGTTTATGCTGATGTGCCGCATTACGCCACAAAGAACTATCAGAATCGGAAATAACCGTGCAAACGCACAGATAAACGACAAATCAATTAATTTTAAAACGTGCAGAGATTGAACTGCGCAAAACAAACGGCGTGTTCGATGGCTTAAAGAGAGAATGGGAAACACACGCGGGAGCACAACATCAACTAGGAAGTAGGGATGTAGGGATGGGCGGTATGGAGTAAAAAATGTATCACGATAATTTCTGGCATTTATCCAGATAACGATAAAAATGACGATAAAAAAAAATACCAATTCAACTCCACCTTTGTAACTATAAATCTATCACCACATTTCAGAAACATTTCTTTCTTTCTTTCTTTCTTTCTTTCTTTCTTCTTCTTTCTTTCTTTCTTTCTTTCTTTCTTTCTTTCTTTCTTTCTTTCTTTCTTTCTTTCTTTCTTTCTTTCTTTCTTTCTTTCTTTCTTCTTTCTTTCTTTCTTTCTTTCTGGCTCATTTCATTCCTTCCTTCCTTCCTTCCTTTCTTTCTTTTTTCCTTCTCCTTCCTTCCTTCCTTCCTTTCTTTTTTTCTTTCCTTCATTCCTTCCTTTCTTTTTTCCTTCTCCCTCCTTCCCTCCTTCCTTCCATCCTTCCTTCCTTTCTTTCTTCCATCCTTCCTTCCTTTCTTTTTTCCTTCCTTTCTTTTTTTCCTTCCTTCCTTCCTTCCTTTCTTTTTTCCTTCTCCCTCCTTCCCTCCTTCCTTCCATCCTTCCTTCCTTTCTTTCTTCCATCCTTCCTTCCTTTCTTTTTTCCTTCCCTCCTTCCTTCCTTCCTTCCTTCCTTCCTTCCTTCCTTTCTTTTTTCCTTCTCCCTCCTTCCCTCCTTCCTTCCCTCCTTCCTTCCTTCCTTCCTTCCTTTCTTTTTTCCTTCTCCTTCTTCCTTCCTTCCTTCCTTCCTCCCTTCCTCCTTTCCTTCCTTCCTTCCTCCTTTCCTTCCTTCCTTCCTTCCTTCCTTCTTCCTTCCTTCCTCCTTCCTTCTTCCTTCTCCCTCCTCCTTTCTTTCCTTCATTTCTTCCTTCCTTCCTTCCTTCCTTCCATCCTTCCTTCCTTCCTTCCTTCCTCCTCCCTTCCTCCTTCCTTTCTTTCTTCCTTTCTTTCTTCCTTCCTTCCTTCAATCCTTCCTTCCTTCCTCCTTTCTTTCCTTCCATCCTTCCTTCCTTCCTCCTCCCTTCCTCCTTCCTTCCTCCTTCCTTTCTTCCTTCCTCCTTCCTTCCTTCCTTCCATTCCTCCTCCTTCCTCCTTCCTTTCTTTCTTCCTTCCTTCTTCCTTCCTTCCTTCCTTCCTTCCTTCCTCCTTCCTCCTTCCTTCCTCCTTCCTTTCTTCCTTCTCCCTTCCTCCTTTCTTTCCTTCCTTCCTTCCTTCCTTCCTTCCTCCTTCCTTTCTTCCTTCCTTCCTTCCTCCTCCCTTCCTCCTTCCTTTCTTCCTTCCTTCTTCCTTCCTTCCATCCTTCCTCCTCCTTCCTTCCTTCTTCTTCCTTCCTTTCTTCCTTCCTTCCTTCCCTTTCTTTCTTCCTTCCTTCCTTCAATCCTTCCATCCTTCCTTCCTCCTTCCATCCGTCCTTCCTCCCTCCCTCCCTCCCTCCCTCCCTCCCTTCCTTCCTTCCTTCCTTCCTTCCTTCCTTCCTTCCTTCCTTCCTCCTTCCTTTCTTCCATCCTTCCTTCCTTCCTTCCTTACTCCTCCCTTCCTTTCTTTCTTCCTTCCTTCCTTCCTCCTTCCTTTCTTTCTTCCTTTCTTTCTTCCTTCCTTCCTTCAATCCTTCCATCCGTCCTTCCTCCCTCCCTCCCTCCCTCCCTCCCTCCCTCCCTCCCTCCCTCCCTTCCTTCCTTCCTTCCTTCCTTCCTTCCTTCCTTCCTTCCTTCCTCCTTCCTTTCTTCCATCCTTCCTTCCTTCCTTCCTTACTCCTCCCTTCCTTCCTTCCTTCCTTCCTTCCTTACTCCTCCCTTCCTTTCTTTCTTCCTTCCTTCCTTCCTCCTTCCTTTCTTTCTTCCTTTCTTTCTTCCTTCCTTCCTTCCTCCTTCCATCCTTCCTTCCTTCCTTCCATCCTTCCTCCCTTCCTTCCTCCTCCCTTCCTCCTTTCTTTCCTTCAATCCTTCCTTCCTTCCTTCCTTCCTTCCTTCCTTCCTTCCATCCTTCCTCCCTCCCTCCCTCCCTCCCTCCCTTCCTTCCTTCCTTCCTTCCTTCCTTCCTTCCTCCTTCCTTTCTTCCATCCTTCCTTCCTTCCTTCCTTCCTCCCTCCCTCCCTCCCTCCCTCCCTTCCTTCCTTCCTTCCTTCCTTCCTTCCTCCTTCCTTTCTTCCATCCTTCCTTCCTTCCTTCCTTCCTCCTCCCTTCCTTTCTTTCTTCCTTCCTTCCTCCTCCCTTCCTCCTTTCTTTCCTTCCTTCCTTCCTTCCTTCAATCCTTCCTTCCTTCCTTCCTTCCTCCTTTCTTTCCTTCCATCCTTCCTTTCTTCCTTCCTTCCATCCTTCCATCCTTCCATCCTTCCTCCCTTCCTCCTTCCTCCTTCCTTCCTTCCTTCCTTCCTTCCTTCCTTCCTTCCTTCCTTCCTTCCTTCCACGTTGTTTAACACAGAACCATAAATCAGCTTTACACAAAAACATCATCAACGGGAATTTATCGTTTTTACCGCAAGATGACAAATTCTTACCGTGGAGAATTTTTTTGACGGTATATTGTGAACGGTAAAATATCACCCATCCCTACCAGGAAGTCATTTTATTCTGAAGGAATTTTAAGTTGCATTTAATGTGCGGATGAAAAAAAATGAATTAATAACCACCGAGCTCTGAGAGCCGTGTTATCGAACCCCGGCCCACTGGAGTGTGACACCACTAAAATAATACAATCATCAAGCATAATGAGTGAGTTAAGAAGTTCCTCTTATTGCATACAGAGTAACTGGTTGCAGCTGAGCATTGTGCCGTTTCATCACTGCCGAGGCTCCATCTTAATACAAATCTCTGTGTAACACACACGCCTATTCATGCAGCCCCCGGTTCAATTACCCTGCAGGGGTTGGTTTCTTTTTTTTTTTTCTTTTTTTTTTGAGGGATACTTAATTAAAATGGTTTTCATTTCGCTTTATCTGAAAATAATTTAGCAAAATGTAAATATTAATTTAAAAATGTTTAATTTGATCAAAGTGGGAAAACTAAGTTTGTGAGTAGTTTTAATTTCCTGCGAATGACAGATGCAATGAGCAGAAAGATGCTTGTTTTTATATGTGCTTACAAAAAAAACAACAAAAATACAAGAGAAGAGTAGAAAATTGTACGACGGAGTATTAGGGCCAAACTAAGACAAAAAAAATTGGAAATGACGAGAATAAAGTCATAATATAATGAGAATAAAGTCGTAAAATTATGAGAATAAAGTCATAATATTGCGAGAATAAAGTCGTAATAGAATAAAGTCGTAATATTATGAGAATAAAGTCGTAAAATTACGAGAATAATGTCGTAATATTATGAGAATAAAGTCGTAACATTACGAGAATAAAGTGTTAATTTATGAGAACTCTAACAGGAAGAGTGTGTTCAAATGTTGAATATTGAGCATCTTGTGAAGTTATATTTATATATTTATAATATATTTAATATTACGACTTTATTTTCGTAATATTACAAATTTATTCTCGTAATATTACGATTTTATTCTCGTAATATTACGACTTTATTCTCAAAATATTACGACTTTATTCTCGTAATTTTACGACTTTATTCTCGTATTATTATGACTTTATTTTTGTAATTTCCTTTTTTTTTTTCTTAGTCTGGCCCTAATAATAATATAGGAAATCATAAATGGAAAGAGGAAGACGGATAGAACAAAAAATAAATAAAGTACCTAATTCCATAAGCTGCCTTTTTGTCGGGAGTATTCTCTCCTGAATTTATCGGCTTTTCGTTTCATTTCGCCGACATTCTCTCTTGTCTGACCGTCCAAAGTCCTCTCCCGAGACGGACGAGTGGAAGCAAGAGTTCCAGAGAGAGCTATCAGGATTAGGATAATTAATATCATCTCATTTCACTGTGATCCTCTCCGTGGCCCGCTGCACACACAAGGACAGGATGCAGCGAACATTGTGTGCAAGAGCATCCAGTCGGCTGTCAATCTAGTCTGCAGCATCACACACACACACACACTCACACAACACACCACACACACACATGCATTTCCCCTCAGCTGAATTGCAGTTTGAGAGATGACAGGGGAGAGAGGCTGCTGTGGTGGAGGTGGTGGTGGTGGTGGTGGGGGGGCTGCCGGGCCCGGGGGACGCCATACAATAGAGCGTGCGGCTGACCAGCGTTCAGGTGAAATTGAATTGGAAATCTTCCATGGCTAGTTAGCATAACAAAGGACCTCGTGGCTTTAGACAATGGATGCTTCTCTAATGCACAAAATCAATCTCTCTACGGGCCCGGCGCATTGTTCCCCCCCGCCATACAGGTGTTCCTTCAATGGTCCTTAATCAAAAGTGTCAAAACAAAGTTAAGAGTTATCTCTGCTCTTCTGCATCTGCTGCCGGAGCAGGAGGAGGGAAGGAGACCCGAGGCTTGCAGACAGCTGAGAGTCTGTGTGTAGTTAGATGTTGTGCTGTCGTCTGCTGACGTTGGGAAGCTGATGATTGCACGCCCCTGTAACTCGCCCGCATGTGATCCTGAATCGATGTGGTACTGAGAAGATGACAGCAGTTAATTACACAAGAGAAGATGATAAACTTCTCGTTGCTCAACAGATACGAGTCACATTAGGAGAAGTTGCCTCTTTCCCTAAAGGTTATCTAATATAATGGGAATTACACTGTATTAATGGGGCCTGATTCCATGGGCGTCAATTCAGTGGAAGCTAAGGTATGGCAAGGTTACGAGTCACAGAACTTAACTAGAGTATCAATCAACACGTCCAGCAAATACTCATCACAGAAGTCTGCTATGTAGCTTATCTGTGTGGTCAAGAAAACTGGAACTTTTTCAAATGCAGTCTCGCTCACTGCAAAAACTCAAAATCTTACCAGGAATATTTGTCTTATTTCTAGTTAAAATGTCTCATTTTTAGTCAAAAAATCTCATTACACTTAAAACAAGAATCATCACCAGAAAAATAACTTATTTGACCATTTTCACCTGTTTCAAGTAAATTTTCACTTGAAATAAGTAGAAAAATCTGCCAGTGGGACAAGATTTATCTTCTCATTACAAGCAAAACAATCTTGTTCCACTGGCAGATTTTTCCACTTATTTTAAGTGAAAATCTACTTGAAACAGGTGAAAATGGTTGTTTTTGAGTCTTGTCTTAAATGTAATGAGATTTTTTTTGACAAAAAATTAGACATTTTAACTTGAAATAAGACAAATATTCTTGTTAAGATTTTGAGTTTTTGCAGTGTATAATAACTAGTGAAATCGATCATGTTGTTCTGATTTGCATTTGTAGTTATTCTATATGTATTAAGTAATAGAATAATCAATACAAATAGACACAGAGTAATTCCATAAATGTATTTAAAAAACAAACATTTGCATTTTCCCTTGAAAATGTGTGGCGGCTGCCGTACCTTCATACCCAATTGACGCCCCTGCCTGATTCATACACTATACTATATATATACTATACTATATATACTATACTAAACTCTGGAAAAGGTGGTAGCAGCACAATTACAGTCCCACCTAAATTCAAATAAACTCCACGAACCCTTCCAATCTGGTTTCCGCCCCAATCACAGCACTGAAACAGCCCTGGTTAAAATCACTAACGACCTCCTCCGTGCAGCTGACTCCGGCCTACTCACCATCCTCATCCTCCTGGACCTCAGCGCAGCTTTCGACACCATTTCTCACCCAATACTCCTGGACCGCCTGGCTGGCATTGGGATCACTGGTGTTGCACTCTCCTGGCTTTCATCTTACCTCACTGACCGTCAACAGTTTGTCCAACTACAGAACCATAAATCCGGATGCACGGGTGTCACAATGGGTGTCCCCCAGGGGTCAGTACTGGGTCCACTTCTCTTCACCATCTACCTCCTACCCCTAGGTTCAATTCTCCGTCACCATGGGGTCCATTTTCACACTTACGCCGATGACACTCAGATATATATCTCCTCCAACCCCACCGCTGCCATTCCTCCCGCTTCCCTCACCACCTGCCTACACGACATCAATACCTGGATGAGCAATAACTTCCTAAAACTCAACGGCAATAAAACTGAGGCTCTTCTCATCGGCTCCAAATCCACCCTCACCAAGTCACAACCCTCTCCCGCCCCTCCCATCATCATCGACGGCTTCCCGGTACCCTTTTCCCCCCACGTCAAGAGCCTCGGTGTCATTCTGGACAGTACACTCTCATTTGCACCTCACATCCACAACATCACCCGGACTGCATTCTTCCACCTCCGCAACATCTCCAGACTTCGTCCAGCACTGTCCCAATCCAGCACCGAAATTCTGGTCCACTCATTCGTCACATCCCGTATCGATTACTGTAATGCTCTCCTCACTGGCCTCCCAACCAAACTCACCAACAAACTACAACTCATTCAGAACTCGGCCGCCCGGATCATCACCCGCATCAAGTCATCTGACCACATCACCCCCGTTCTTATCCAACTCCACTGGCTCCCAGTCCAATACCGTATCATTTATAAAAATCCTCCTCCTCACCCACAAAGCCCTTCATAACCTAGCCCCCACCTACCTCTGTGACCTACTGAAAGAATACACCCCCTCCCGTACCCTCCGCTCAACCTCTGCTGGACTTCTTTTCACTCCCACCTCACACCTTAGCAGCATGGGTGCCCGAGCTTTCAGTTGTACGGCACCCAGACTCTGGAACTCCCTCCCCCCATACATAAGACAAATAGACTCCATCACCACATTCAAAACACAACTCAAGACTCACCTGTTTAAACTTGCCCATTCACTTTGACCGGTCACCACACACTACCTCCCACCATACTGTTCTGTTATCTGTACTGTTGCTCCTTGATTGTATGTATTGTGTATGTGTGTATGTATTATAATTTCTACTTTATTATTATTGTATTTCCTTTATTGTATTGTTTGTTTTTATTCTGTAAGGTGACCTTGGGTGACATGAAAGGCGCCGTTAAATAAAATGAATTATTATTATTATTATTATACTATGGTACGGTGAGTTTCCTTCACTGTCCTGCTTCTTGGCTAGAATTGTCAAATTGGTTTAATTCACCGTACGAATTGTTACAGATTACTTTTGTAATACTGTATTTGACCCGGTCTTTGTACGTTTTGACCGTATAAAAACGTAATTCTTGCCATTTTAAGAATGAGATGTACCTGCTGTACTCTACTGCCCTTACTTTTTAACAACTTTTGCTATTGCTTTTTAGTATTTTACCTCTTTTCTTATCATTTTATTTCATTTTATTTGTTATTTATTGTTTATATGTATCTTGCTGCTTTTAATTTTGATGTAAAGCACTTTGAATTACCTTGTGTTGAATTGTGCTGTACAAATAAACTTGCCTTGCCTTGCCTTTGTGACTTATGCATCTGCAGGCCATATCTGGGGGGTAACGGGCCACATGCATTATGCTGATGTGCTCTATATGGAGGGAGGTGGGGGGGGGGGTGCGATATGGCAAAAATATCATATCGCGATTTTTTTTTAAATAAAATCACGATTTTGATTTTATCAAGGTTTTAAATCGGGAAAAAAAACAGACAATTTAGATCTTACTAAACATTCATAAATGGCTTGAGCTGTCTTATTTAACTCTTAATGTAAAGAAAACTGTCTCCATGTGTTTCTCTATACGTGATAGGGCTGCTAATGACGTATTTGAGGTATGGATCGACAATGAAAAAATTGATGTAGTAGAAGTACCTAGGCATTATTCTGGACAAGAATTTAAAATTCAACAGTCAGGTTAAGCACATTTCCAAGAAGGTCAAACCAAATCTAAATTTATCTTGTTATATTCGAAGGAATTTGTCATGTCAAACTGCTCGATTATACATGCATGCAATGATCTTTTCACATTTGTCATATTGCATCACATCATGGTCATTTTCCTCTCCAACAACTCTAAAACCTATAACATCATTATACAAGCAGGCAATAAAAATTACGGATCAGAAACCCATGAGATGGCACCACTGTGAAATTTTAAGAAAACACAACCTTTTCACTTTTGAAAACTTTGTGAATTTTAGTAGTCTTAAACTGGTTTTTAAATGTTTCCATAATCATGTTTCACCCCTGTTCTCTGAAGTAGTTATTAGTAACCACACGGGCCTCCACCAATGGTGATTGTCGTATCCCAAAGTATAAGACCTCTTTTGGTGAGTCTGTCTTTTCTGTGAAGGCTGCAAAACTCTGGAATTCTTTACCAAATTCTTTACAGAGGACTCAAACTATGGCTCAAATCTAAACAACACTGCCTACATGAATAGGTCAGGTCTGGTTCTGCTCTTGAATTATGTTGTCATTGATTTATATCTTAAGTCATCCTCTAATTTGATTGTGTATTTTATTGTCTGTACTTTTTTAAAAGCCTCCTGTGGACAAGTGTTGCAATTGTGATGTCCATACCAAATAAAGAAATAATAATAATCTAGTAGTTGAGTAGAGACGTGGCGTGGAAAAGTATTTACGTCTGGGCAGTTCGTATCGTGGGTCAGCTACTTTAAGCAGGCGTTTGAACCCCTCATGTTCGACCTTTTTGAACGGTACCATGTCCTTTACAAGATAAAAGGTAACAGCTTTTGTTACCTCTTCCCATCGCTTGCTTGACTTGTCAAATGCCTGTTAATATTTTCTATTTTGGTATCATGGGCCCCTCTAAGCAGCATACTCCTTGGGGTGCTTCCTCTTCAGGTGACTAAACAGATTTGTCGTGTTACCACCCTATGTGCAAACGGTTTCTGTGCAAACTTTGCAAATTACATTTGCTTGAGCTTGATCACTGATTTTACAATACAATATTTTTTTTTTGGCTTCAGCCATCGCTCTCCACTACCACTACACACGCAAACAAGGAGGCGGGTAGTAAAGCGCGTCTGCCCATAATTTGCATTGGTTGGTCAGGTGGACAACATGCTGACATAGCATTTAACCGGTAATGTTCGTGTTTGCTGGGTGTATGTAGATGTTATTGGGAATTTACTGGTGAAAGAAGTTTACTGTGAAATACGGCCATTTCTGGGCTGTAATCGGGAGTTTACTGACCCCACTTTTTTGCCACGGGTAGAGGAACAGCAGGGGACCTTTAGGCCTTTGTTCAAAAAATGCAGCCATCGAGAGCCATCAAACGGCCATCAACACTTCTGTGAGTTACCATTCAAACTCCCCCAACCTGTTTATGCCCAATTGGCCCACATGAATAGCAAATGGAGATAGGGCCTATCACTGGAATGTGTAGACCATCATGAACAGATCACAAACTTGACCTCATTTACTTCAGTGTTCTTTCTACAAAAACACTTTTGCAACACAATCACATTTTTACCAGAAAGCTACATTTGCTGTTCAGGGACACCACACAAAGTCTGACTGCTTAGTTTGAGCAGGCTATGTTTAGTTCATTGTTCAACTAAATGTTGTTTTTTGTTATTGGGAATTTACTGGTGAAAGAAGTTTACTGTGAAATACGGCCATTTCTGAGCTGTAATCGGGAGTTTACTGACCCCACTTTTTACTGTTACAGTCCTGACAGACCAATCACAGCGCATGTTATTGCGGGGGCGTGGCTAAGAATTGATTCAGCAATGTGATTGGTTCCTGTCTCACAGCGTTGAGAGTTGCGGGGGTCTTTAAAGTTTGTCCTAGTCAGTTACTGTTTGTTTTGCTCCCGCCCGGTAGAACTTTTTTTGCTTTTGAGGAGATACTGCTGCGTTGTTGTAAAACATATCGCATAAACGGTCCTTGTGCTTTTATCCAAATCAACCTGAAGCAGATGTTACTCCGACCAGACCTGCAGTAGAGCGACAAGGACGGTCAACTCCATCTTCTTCCCCATGAGAAAGTCCCGGTTCAGGTGTATCTGTTGTTGTTAATGCTTTAAATTCTTTGTCGCGACAAATATCGAAATTTCGAAGAAAAAGTAGACAGCAGATTTGAAAAGATAGAGCGCAGACTACAGGACATCGACGGCAGATTTGAGCTACTGGACGAGGAAGTGAAGAACTTAAGCTCTGATCGTGTTGAAACTTTCAGCTCCGATTCCACACCCGCAAAACGGATTAAAAGAGCAAAGAACACACGTGTTGCTGTAAGTAAGTTTGCTTATGACTAAGGACTGTGCACAATTCCTTTTACATTTAACTGCATGTCCACATGAGGTAATAATGCTTAAATACTTTTAGAATCACACTAACTTTGTATTATTAATCTATACAGGAGGCTGTGAGACGTTTACACAATTCTGAAAACAACGCTATGAAGCTGGATCCAAAACAAAGGTAAATATATGTTTTTTGTTTGTAATCACTGTAATTTACCACAGCAAAATAAAAAATAAATGAATAAACGGCATTAGGAAAGAAATTGTTGAAAAACCAAACTGATTTAGTAGTGATGGGTCGGACCATAGACATATAAAAACTTTATATATGTCTATGGACTTTATTAAAGGCTAGATGACTCGTCCGCGCTGCTGCCAATGCAGAGCAACGTCGTCACACGGCGGCCATCTTGCCACAGGGGAGCTCGCTCACTCTAACATTGTGTTTAATGGTGCATGTACTGCTTAAACAACCTTAACTTGCTCAATTCTCAACAGATTTTCAAACAGTTTGGTTTTTTATCAACGTCAGAGATGTAGTTATGACACTGCATACTTGTGAATAATTATAAACATTGAAAAACGTACTTTTATATGAAAATAACCAGAAACAGATAGCTATGACATGGTATTTATATTAAATCAATATTTCTATAGTATTCTTAGTAACGTGTCACGTGTGCTCAGTGTAGTCACGTGTGATCTAGATCTATTTTCTCCACACAAAAATAAATAAAAGGTTGCTTTGGGGTTTGAGTTTGTTTTTAATCAACTAACATGGCTCCTCTCTTTCCCAACAGTATCAATTCTCCACATAACCTTGCAGTTACGACATACATGTTGGAGCAGGTCGGCATTGCTTTTCCTGACACAGACAGCGACGTGATAACAGGTAAAAAGAAAGGCACATCCATCCTTGTTCTTTTAGAATTGCTTTGAATAGATATTGAAACTAATTAAATTCTAATTGTATTTTTGCTTGTGCTTTAGCTGCTTGCAAGACTTATTTTGAGTCTTTGAAAAGGAGCCATCGTCTCGATCAGCCAGAAAATGCTCCCCAGAAAAAGAAATTAAACAATGCAATGAAGACTAGACAACGGAAAACAAGGGTAAGTTACAGCAATATTTGGGTTAGTGAGTTACAGTATATGGAACTGAGATGTTTTTAATTTAGTGTTAATTGAATATTGGTAAAAAATTATACACATTTTAATTGCTACTCTAAATTTTGCAGTTGCTGGCCTCCAGGGCTAGATGTGTACAGACTCCCGCTGAAATGTGACCTGATGACCTGATGTCAGAAGAAGAAGATGGCGTCGTAGATGGACGGGCGGTGTGGATAGTTTCACCTCCACCCCAAAGACACGAGGCTTCTGCTTTGTGCCAGGTGCTTCAGCAGAGGAAAGACAAGCAGAGTTCAGCCCTATACCTACATGTGCAGCGACAGTCACTGGGGCAGAGCGGTGCCACGCAACGGGCGGCGCCACTGGGAGACAATGGCTCGTTTTTAGCTCTGTTAAACTCTTAAGTTGACCCGTTTGGTAGAGGAGCAGGGGCCATTCAGATCAAACTGTAAAAAAAAAAACTGCAAGAGAGAGAAGTGCTCACTGACTGGACTAAGTTTTGATCTCTTTGTCGGAGATTTGCTTTTAAAAGTGCCTTTTTTGTTTTTTTGATGTGGACACACACTGAACTTTTTGGAATACTGTGTTTTAATTTTCTGCAATAAATACATTTACTTGTACTGAGGTGGTTGCTTATTTGATTTCTGAAATGTGCATGTATTTGTAGCCTGGTAAACTGCAGGTAGCTTGCAGTAATCCTCTCGGGTGCAATTTTCTTTTGCACCAGTAGAGGTTGCTGTGCTTGGGGGGGTTGGGGGGATGGGGCTTGGGGGGGGTTGGGGAGTGAGGGTAGGGGGGGTGGGGGTTGGGGGAGGTTGGGGGGGTGGGGCTTGGAGGTGTGGGGGGGAGGGGGGGGGGGTGAAGTTCCACCCCCCCGCCCCCCTCAAGTCTGGAATGTCACACCTTTGTGTGACAATAGCCAGCATGGCACCCTGCTGAGCTGGCTACTCCAAACACAGCAGGAGGTCCCAGTACAATACGGGTGTTTCCGGACCGGGAAAATTTTTAGTTTTCGGCTGGTTTACCTTACATAAATTCCCGTGCTAGCACCTGAAATACCGGGGGTATACACAGCCGTAAACCCTGGTTTTTTTGCTGTGCAACCCATTCCATAGATCCACTCCAACAACTGAGATACACATGCTTTTCCTTTAAGAATGAACACATTTTTTTAAATTAAATTTTCCTCTTAAATTATAACCCCCCTCCCTGTCACTGTTATGATTCGGTTTTGTCGAGGACCCAAATGCAGGAGAGCAGGAGCCAAGAGTTCACAACAAAAAAGGGTTTATTTACAAAAAGGCAAAACAAAGCGCTGCAGAGCAGGATTAACAAAAAACCAGGATCATGGAGGAAAAAACTACGAGGAGACATGGAGGTGGAAACAGTACGGACCGACCGAGAACAAAGGAATGACAAGACCAGATATACACAGGGGATAACGAGACACGATGAGACACAGGTGCAGACACAATCAGGGCAAATGGGAAACAGGAGGGACAGAACTGAAACTCAAAAACTGGGGGGAAGTGTCAAACCCTGACAGTCACAAAACATTTTCTGTAAATTGCCTGGAAGTGAATCAGTTCTCGCTTTGAATATGATTTGTAGAGTTTTTAGTTTGACAATGTCCCAGAATTTCAACACATTCGACTTTAAAAACAGTGTGTTTGTGTGATCCTTATAACTATACCATATATAAACTATCCCCAGATCTCTGCAGTTTGAAAGATCATCTTCACGTTGTAATTCTTCACCATCTAGTATCGCCCACCTCAAGAGTGAGGGTTTATATCATTTATCCTCAGTAACTGATATGTCTGTGGAACATGGAGACGTCTGCAACGGCCAACCTGCTCAGAAACTGTCCGCATGTGTTCGTATGATTGGTGTGTTTCAAGGCAAAGAGGCGTTGTGTACTGCACTTGCAAAGACAGTTTACTCTAAGTCCTTCTATTACTGCTCAGACTGGAATCACATTTGTGAAGTTTGCTGACTTTGTTTTATCAGAAATATGTCGAAGGAAGACTTTTTTGTGCAATGAAACAATGCGAAGCATGCCTTTGCAGCAAAATGTGAATTAATGTCAGCAATAAGGGAAAGTGACCTATGTCAAAATAGTCTAAGCTACTTGAAGCCTCTGAGAAGACCCAAAAACAAACAAGATATTTACCTGCTCCAACACACCGGATTCACATGAATGAATCTCCATTAGTTTGTTATCCAGGTCTGTACACAAGTGTGTTCAGGATCCATGGATCTGGAATCAGGCGTAAAGGAAATACCTAAAACCTGAAGAGCAGCCACCCTCAACGAGCTGCTCAGATATTTCCGTGGTCGTGTCAATAGGGTCCATACGGACAAACTAAAGTCATTTTAGCATTTTATGAGTATAGAAAGTATATAAAAAGGACTATTTGTACAGGCAGTACTCCTTTCTGTCGCTATGAGTCAGCTACCGAATGTCACGCTTGCTCCTATCAATACCTGCAAGAGGGCCAATGTTCAGTTGCTTCTTCTTCCACAGAACTGGATCAGTATTTACATATTTATGACAACAGGAAACAGAGGCCAGAGGCAAAACGGAGATTCTGTCTCAAAACAGTTAATTTCTAACTCGGATGTCAAGTCCAAGTTGTTGTTGGAACCATGTCCTGTTAACGACCTCTCAATGCCTTTGTGAACACCACCCCAACTTCCCAACTTCTGCACATTCGTTGACATAGAAAGTCCACCTTAGGGCCCCCCACAAATGAATGCAGCTGGATCATCTCAACTGGAAAAAAGCAGAGATCTCCAAGGTAACACCAACCAAGATCCACAAGACCAAGAAGAACTCACTGCACCAACATAGACTCACTAACTCTGCACAAAATTGTGTTAAATCATTGAAAGACTGGAAAAGAAGAGTGCATCAGACAGAAATGAGCTGCTGTTCCCTTACATAGTCCCTCTTTTAGTTTAGTTTATTTAGCACATACAATAAAAAAATAACATCACACAAATAAGTGCAGTTAAAAGAAACTGTGCAGGGAGGAGCGAGCAAGCCAGTAGGCTTATGAGGAGCCCACACCTAATAACATTTAACAATAAAGTTATGAGGATACAAAATCATAAAATAAAAATAAATAATACATCATAAAAATTGCATGCAGAACATGAATGAAAATAAAAAATTACTGTAGACCTATGATCACATGATCATGAAAATATGAATATTATGCTGAACAAATGGCAACACAGAATATGAAGTACAGAAGAAACATTAACAGTGGGAAAAGCAAGAGCTTTCTTGGCTACACTGTTGAATTAAATGTTCTCTTGAGCGACTTTTGAAAATGGATAGGGACCTACAATTGTTTGCAATCTGGTACCAACTATTCCAGACTTTGACACTTCTATACCTAAACAAAAATTGGCTTCTAGATTCCAGACATTTAGGCGGATGTAGGGCGAGGGCCTGCCGTGTTGAGTAGGAATGAAATTGAGAGTTTGTAGCGAAGTATGACCTAAAGTGCTCAGGAACATTTCCTTCTGAGGAAAATATCTTGTAAAGAAAAATGCATATTTGATAACTGTTGTCATAAATAGTAAGGATCTGTAGATTTTTAAATAAGGGAGCAGCAGTAACATCCCAGACAGATCGAGATGTAAGTCTTACAAAACGGTTCTGGAGAATTAAGATTTTATGGAGAGTAGTTGTAAATGTACTCCCCCAAATAATATTGCAATATGAAAGGTGAGGATAGATTAAACTGTAATAAAGAGTAAGTAGGCACTGCTTAGAAACAAGGTGTCTAACTTTCCTTATTATGCCAATAGATTTGTTTATTTTCTTACTCACACAGTAAACCTGTTCTCTCCAACACAAACGCTCATCAATAATTATTCCTAGAAATCTTGTAGATGATACTTGGGGCATCTCTGTAGACTCAATTGTAATTTTAGATAAATCCTTGTTGTATGATTGTTTGCCACTAAAGATAATAAAATTAGATTTTTTTATATTCAGAGATAAATTGTTCATTTTAAACCATGTGACAAAGGCATCTAAGCCAGCATTCACATTACTTATTAAAGAATTAAAGTTTGAGTTTGAGAGAACCAGCGTTGTGTCATCTGCAAACCTCCAGCCTGTCCTTGGTCTCCTCCCGGTGGGAGATGCCCAGAAGACCTCACCAGGGAGGCGACCAGGAGGCATCCTCACCAGATTCCTGACCCACCTCGTCTGGCTCCTCTCGGAGGAGCGGCAGCTACTCTGAGCTCCTCCTGGATGACCGGGGTTGTCTGATCTTATCTTAACTTAACTCAAGGCCCGCTACTAGGACCCCTTCTCTTTTTACGTACTTAAAATCCTTAAATTTGCTAAAAAAACGGCAGTGCGCCCTATAATCAGGTGCGTCTTATGTATGCATTTTGTCATGCTTACTGACTTCAGACCAGTATGTGGTACACTGCATCAAAAATAGTGCAGTTTTAGTGACTTTGGTAGCAACGAAATGGCTCCGCTTGATCGATGTCCGACCGTTCAGACACATTAAAGTCGGTCCTTGGTTGGATACGGGTTGTAACATCAGACATCGTTAGATCACTAATTACGTAGCACTGCAAGCAACCACCATCCAACATCTAGTCAACGTTACCGGACTGTAATTATATGTAATCGTCAGGTTTTTAGAGTAAACCCATTTTCCAAATCTGTATCAATCAAATGTTGGAATACAATGTTGTTCCAACCTCACACTAACTTCAGGTGTCCACTACCGCTCGCAACGATGAACCAATCAGAGAACAGGACGTAGTACGACGCTCACCTCCTCCACTTTTTATTGGTGGATTCATGGAAGACGAATGATTTAAAATGTCAAAGTATTTTTCTGTTTTAGTTACAACTGAATGATATTCTGAGTTATTGTGAAAGTTCGACTTATCAGACTGTTTTGTTTTGCTTTATATGTTTTATCATCCGTCTTATAACCCGGTGCGCCTTATGGTCCCCAAAATACGGTAAAGCAGTTTGAATTGTACGTGATAGTTATTATACAAATAAACTTGCCATGCCTTGCAATCAACACCTCCTCCTTCGGCCACGTCATCCTGCAGCTCTTTATGCCGTTGCTATGCCGATTGTGCTCATGTCTGCCTATCACTTTTACAAGATGAAACTTCCGCACAAATCTCAGCTCATCTCTCTGACGTGTCCACATGGATGAAGACGTGGTAACTCCAGCTCACAGGGAAACCCTAGACATCAACTCAGTAGCATCAGAATGATGTCTGCAGTCTTCCTGCACACAACGGTTGTAGGAAACCTTGGCCTTGGATTGACTACCGGCCGTCCATCTCTGACCATGACTGTTATGTTATATTTCACTTAACAACATAAGAAAGCTCCAGCTGTATAAACCTGATGATGCTATAGTAGTCGGTGAGCTTCACTGGCTCGCTGAAGCTGCTCAGGTCAAGTTCAACACACTCATCCTCACTTACAGGTTTACCTGCCGGGACTGTTTCCTTTTAACAAAACATTAATTGTTCTTAGGCTTAATTTAACAGCTCGTCAACATTTTCAGGATTACTGCAACTGATTGAACCCGTTTATGTGATTCTTACTCACATCTTCATGTGTAAAACCCACAAAACTACGGAAGAGTATTAGGGCCAGGCAGGAGAAAAATAAAAATAAGGAGGAAGATTTTTTTTTTTAGTATGCACTTCGAGAAAAAAGTCAAAATGTTGAGAAAAAAGTCGAAATTTCGAGATTAATGTTGAAGTACAATTTCGAGAAAAAAGTCGAAATGTCGAGAAAAAAGTCGAAATTTCGAGATTAATGTTGAAGTACAATTTCGAGAAAAAAGTCGAAATGTTGAGAAAAAAGTCCAAATTTGAAGACGATATTGATTTGAAACACATATCACACATATGCAGTTGCATAACTACAGAAATGTACCCATAACGTTACACTCCAAGGAAGTAAGTTAGTTAGTTAGTTACGGCTGCTGCTGCATAGCTGTCAGTCGCTCTGCTAACTGGAATTGATGGACCAGAGGAGACATTTACGGAGGCCGAGACCCGCCATTGTGGAAAATTAAAGAAATGCTGCAAATAAAAAGAAACGCTGCAGCAAATAAAATAAACGCTTTGCAAATAAAATAAACGATGAAAATAAAAACAAACGCCGCTGCAAATTAAAAAAAAACTACGCAAATAAATAAGCCACAACGGAAGTGAATTACCGGGGACTGTCTTTGCTGATGCACCGGTGTTTTTTACGTGAGAGGAGAAGAAGAAGACGAAGACGTAAGTGAAAAGGAAGAAATAAGAAGAGCGAGGAATAAGAAGAACAGCGAACGAGAAAATAAGTGAAAAAGATAGTGTTCAACGTCGCTACGTGTAATTTTTAATGTGCAACACCGGTGCATCGGCAAAAACAGTCCCCGGTAATTCACTTCCGTTGTGGCTTTTTTATTTGCGTCGTTTTTTTATTTTATTTGCAGCGTTTCTTTGTTTTGCAGCGGCGTTTCTTTTTGTTTGCAGCGTTTATTTTATTTGCAGCGGCGTTTGTTTCTGTTTGCAGCGTCACTTTTATTTTGAGCAATGGCGGGTCTCGGCCACCGTAGACATTTCCACTTTATTCACAAAATTGTATTTCAACTTTATTCTCGAAATATCGACTTTATTCACGAAATTTCGACTTTATTCTTGAAATTGTATTTCAACATTAATCTCAACATTTCGACTTTTTTCTCGAAGTGCAAAATAAAAAAAAATCTCCCCCTCTCAAATATTTTTTCTCCTGCCTGGCCCTAATACTCCTCCATACAAAACAGACCATATTTAGCCTGTTTTTCTATTACAGTACATCGTCTGAATCTTCGTGTGTCTGGAAATATCATGTTTGAGGCCACGTTTACACATAGCCGGGTATTTACAAAAACGGATATTTCCCCCTCTACGTTTTGAAAAATTCCATCATTTACACAAGATCGTTTTCAAAATCTCTTCATTTACACGAATCCGCATAAATACGCTGTTAAGGTGCTATGAGCCAATCAGAATCCTGGAAAAACATCAACAAATGACACGTGTAATTTCCAGTTAAGGCTGATTTATGGTCCCGCGTTACACCAACGCAGAACCCGCGTACCCGCCTACGCCATAGGCCCTGCGTCGATTTAACGCGGGACCATAAATCAGGCTTTACTTCCAAGACGGAACGAGAGTCTTTCGTTTGGAGTGACAGAGAAGTGAACTTTTAAGTGTGACTTTAGAATATAAAATACAAGAAAATATTGACGGTGGCCAAACAAATTGTAAACACAGGTTGCACTCATGATGCTGGTGACGTTTCTGTTGCATAATGTGACGTTCTGAAGCCTAAATCTCAGTTTTCCTCCGTTTACAAGCAAACGTGAAAACTGAGTTTTTGAAAATCTCCACTTTGGCCGGAGTTTTCAGAAATGATCATTTTTTGGGGCTTTGAGCTTCGTTTTCGTGTAAACGAACGGCCAAAACGCATGAAAACACCACCGTTTTTTCTCCGTGTAAACGGGGCCTGAGAGTCTAAACAGTTTCCTGTTTCTTTATTTCCCCCCCTGCAGGTTAAAAATCTGTCTTGTAGCTGCTGTTGTTTCGCAGAACTTCTCATTTCCACTATCTCCATCCCACCATCCACCATCGCACCGCTCAGCGACTCCCAGCCTCAGCTGCTCCGGCCCTTGGGAGGACTCATGGAGACCAGTTGATTAAAAATCACTTAGTGGAGAACACAAACAAAGCTGTCAGCCCTCGGAGGCCCGTGGGAGAGAGGAGGGGGTGACGGAGGAGGGGGGTTGTGTGAACAGCCAGAGATGAAGAGCAAAACCAGCAGATACTTAAGGAACATGTTGAATGGATAAAATTAATGCCTGATAAACCGATTTTTTGGCTTTTAATTTTGCTTTATTGCCATATATTTTCAAAGTGACATTTTGATTCTCCGAGCTTAATAAAAAGCTCTTTTTAAAACACTTTTTTCTTCTTTTTGTAAGTATAAATTACAGATAAGTATCAGAGACGCATCAAACGTGAGCTGGTTTTATTCATTGCATTATTGAGCATCTTTTTGATGAATTAACTGATTTATGTTCATTTTTAAAAGAAAAAGGTAACGTATTCAGTAAAAATCTGTAAAATTGAATTGTGAAATATCTAACTTACTAAGTAAGTAAAACAAATTCATAGCTCTAAAGATTTTTTAATGTACAGCTAGATAACGACCACGAAGAGTTTAATTGGAGGAAGTATCTGACATTTTCAGTCGGGAAAAATAGAAAATGAAAACGACTAGAAAATTAATTATCTACAGATAGATTAAGCAGCTTGCAATATTTTCAGACCCAGACCCAGCCCCCCCGTCTTCATTAATTTCAACGTGAATCAGTCTGCCTGGCTTTTTGTCCATTAATCAATTAGTCCGTGATGTAACATCCATTTACAGCGTTGCATCATGGTTAAATAAAAAAAAAGGCAAAGTGAAAGTTTTTACCTTCGTCACATTTTATTTTATTTTATTTTTGGCTGCTGCAGATGCAGGAAACGTGACGCATTTATACGTAAATGTCACAAATGTGTTGCTTGTTAAGGTGCAAAAATATTAGTGTTTGCAGGAGTTTACGTGGTTGTCATGGTTTGAGCATCAAATGTCTCAATAAAGCATCACATTTTGCGTAAATAAATGAATACGTTTCAGTTCATCTGCCGGGGGAACCGAGAGCACAAGCGAGTGAAACATCAAGTTACCGGAGCAGAAACTCAACGTGTCAAATCATGATGACCATTTACCGATCTTATCATACGAGCAGTTGTGTGTGCATGGAAACACACGAGCACACACACACAGACTGGGACATGCACATACACACACAGCTGCCGGTGACAAGGGCAGGAGAGCGAGGCTCCAACGGTCTCCTGGCCTTCAGCACCATCTGCTCATGAAGGCCCGCACACACACACACACACACACACGCACACGCACACGCACACGCACACGCACACGCACACGCACACGCACACACACACACACACATGCAGAGCGGGTCTTCCTTGAATAATCTAAACGATAGTTCAGTGAGGAGATGTGTGTTGGTTTGAAAGGGTCTGCTTTTAACTTAATACATTGACTACGTTTACATGCAGTCAATAACCCTTTTCTAACCGGAATATTAGCAATAACCCGGTTTTGCACGGCCATGTAAGCACCCCTTTGAATAACCGGAATTTGCTCATATTCCGGTTTTTAAAAACCTGAATATGACCCCTGGGTTACTCCTTTTAAAACCCGAATATTTGGTCATGTATAGCCTAACGCAGGGGTCGGCAACCCGCGGCTCTAGAGCCGCATGCAACTCTTTAGCGCCACCCTAGTGGCTCCTGGAGCCTTTTAAAAAATGTTTGACCTTTTTTTTTCTTTTTCCTTTTTTCTTCTTTTTTTTACTTTTTTTCTTCTTTTCTTCTTTTTTTCCTTTTTTTCCTTTTTTTCTTCTCTTTTTTTCCCTTTTTTCCTTCTTTTTTTCTTCTTTTTACCTTTTTTTCTCTTTTTTTCTTCCTTTTTCCTTTACTTTTTAATCACGATATTTTGACATTTTTCTCGAAATTTTGACATTTTTCTCGACATTTCAACTTTTGTCTCAAGATTGTACTTCAATATTAATCTTGACATTTCAACTTTTTTCTCTCGAAATTTCAACTTTTTTCTCGACATTTCCACTTTTCTCTCAAAGTGAATAATGAAAAAACAAATCTTCCCCCAGTTATAACTAATATAGATAAATACAGCATGTGTTGTCTTCATTCTAAGGTTTATACAAGACTTTTCATTTTTTTTGTGGCTCCAGACATATTTGTTTTTTGGGTTTTTGGTTCAATATGGCTCTTTCAACATTTTGGGTTACCGACCCCTGGCCTAACGGGATTTCCCCATCAAAAGGAACAGGAATTTGTTTTCTGCATGTTCTTTTCTCAAGGAATCTTGCTCTTTTGAGTCCAGGAAGTTCTTATAAACATGGAGAAACGCAAGACCAGGAGGAGACTAATCACTTCATAAATGTAATGAAAGATATGAACATTTTGTCATTTGTAGACGGTAGAAAGTACCGGGATAGTCAGATTTACAAAAAGGTGAGCGAAAAGTTGCGCGAAGCAGGATTTGTACGAACGCCAGACCAGATCAAGCACCGCTGGAAGACGCTGAAAAAGGCGAACTACAGGGTCAAGAAACAAAACGACTTCTACTGGGCCGTTCATTATCCGCCGTGCTGCTGTTATTGTTGTTGTTTTGAATTTGGATACAGGAAGAAGTGGAAACAACAGGAATTGCATCATGACGTTCTCCGTGCGTCGCTGGTTTGATGGAGATATCCCAAATGATTAATTACCATGTAAACAGGGATAACCCTGTTTAGATTAGATTAGATTATCCTTTATTTCTCCCTCAATGGGGAAACTCACTTTGTTCAGCAGCAGTACACTTAACACACACATGCAGGGGAGGGGTAAAAAGGTAAAAAAGTAAAAATATATAATTACGAAATATAGACAGTATGTAAATTGCAATGGAAATAAAAGTAGTGTGAGAAAAACAGTGCAAAAAAAGCAGGTAGGATGTGTGTGAGGTAGACAGACAGATATTTTGCTAGTTTGCTAGATAGTTTGCTCAAGCATGTAAACAGATTATTCCAAATGTTTCAGTCACCGGAATATTGACCTTAACCCGAATTTTGACTGCATGTAAACGTAGTCACTCTTACCTGTCAAACAGAACTTTTAATGTGGTCCTTAAAAACTCTTCATCTTTTGTTTCCCACTTCACACATGGTGTTCCTCAAGGGTCAATTTTGGGGCCATTATTATTCTCCATTTATATGCTGCCCCTGGGTCAAGTCATCATGAAACACAACATAAGGTACCAGTGTTATGCCGACGACACTCAGTTAAATGTTCCATTAAAGCCCAGGACACACCAACCCGACGTCCCCCGCTGTCGACCGACTGCTGTGTCGCCTCGCGTCGCCTGTGTCGGGCTGGGTCGGGCTGGGTCGGGCTGGGTCGGGCTCAAAAACAAGCACTAGACACACCGCAAAAACGACACCCGACGGCCTGACTAGCACGTACGTTCTGAGCATGCGTGAGAGGTAATTCCCCTCCATACCAGCAGGCAGTGGTAGTCTGTATTCAGGGGCTCAAGGAGGAGGACAGCGCTTTTTTTTTCAAAGCTTTATTGAGAAAACACAAGTGCAATACCAAAAACCACCTGCAGCTCTGTGGAGAATTACTGCTGGCTGAAATAAATCATTTAGGAAGATAAATGTTGGTTAAATAGATGAAATCTAACAGTTGTAGCTACGCCTGTTAAGAAATTTGCTCAGAAAATTTCGGGATTTCTGCCTGCCGGCTCGGGAGCTGATTTATGGTTCTGCGTTAAATCGACGCAGAGCCTACGGTGTAGGGTACGGCGTAGGGTACGGCATACGGCGCGCGTTGCAGCGTAACCTACGCCGTAGGCTCTGCGTTGGTGTAACGCAGAACCATAAATCAGCCTTTATTCTGGCGAGGTTTGAAAAAGACTTCGCAACAACGGGAAAGCGACTGATTATGTACATTCACTGAGTGAAAATGAAAGTAAAATATATATTTCTCGCTAGAAATGTAATCAAAACGCATTTTTATGCAGAAACTAACTCAAAATATTGATTTTATTCACTAAAAAATAAGAAATGTCCACCATGTTTGTTTTTTTTTATTCAGTCCGCAAATGACGACGAAAAGCATTCTGGGAAATTCTGGGAACAGCCAATCACAGAGTGAGCTGTTGACTGACGTCCCAACGCCGATTCCACACTTCGAATCGGCTGAAAAGCTCCCGACGGGAGGCCGACCTGTGGCGACGTGCGGGACACACTGGGGAAACTCGGATTGGTGTGTCAGGGCCTTAAGAGCCACCGATCAGAGCAGTCTCACCCCACTCACCGTCTGTCTTTCCGACATCAATTCCTGGACATCCCAAAACTTTCTCAAATTAAACGATGATGAAACAGAAATTATTTTATCTGCCACTCCCAAATCCTCCAGCCAGATAGCTGCCAATCTCTGAACCCTCTCACACTGCATCAAACCAACTGCTAGGAATTTGGGTTTTTTATTTGACTCCGGCCTTTGTTTTAATGAACAAATTAAGAAAGTTGTCCTGTCCTGTTCTTAGCAGCTGAAGCTGATTTACAAAATCAAATCTTTTTTTTATCTCCTGATGATCTCCACAAAGTTGTCCATGCTTTTATTCTGTCTCGCCTGGATTATTGTGACGCCCTTCACACCGGTATTTCTCAATCATCACTCCACCGCCTTCAGTTGGTACAAAACGCCGCTGCTCGTCTGATCACTGCCTCAAGAACATGGGAACATGTCACTCCAATTCTGTCGTCCCATCACTGGCTTCCTGTTCAATATTGCATTGATTTTAAAGTTTTATTGCTGACTTTTAAGGCCCTAAATAACCACGCCCCTAGTTATTTTAAAGAACTTTTACCCCCTACCTGCCAGGGCCTCCCTCAGATCAGCCAGTAGTTCTGATCATTCTCAGGGCTCGACTTGTGACCAAAGGTGATCAATCTTTTGCAGTCCGGGCCCCCAAACTCTGGAACTCTTTACCTGCTGAGATCAGGTCTATGGAAGAGTATTAGGGCCATGCAGGAGAAAAAATATTTGAGAGGGGAAGATTTTTTTTTATTGTGCACTTCGAGAAAAAAGTCGAAATGTCGATAAAAAAGTTGAAATGTCGAGATTAATGTTGAAATACAATTTCAAGAATAAAGTCGGAATTTTGCCTTTTTTCTCAACATTTCGACTTTTTTCTCAAAATTGTACTTCAACATTAATCTCGACATTTCGACTTTTTTCTCAAAGTGCATAATGAAAAAAAATCTTCCTCCTCTAAAATATTATTTAAATTTTTCTCCTGCCTGGCCCTAATACTCTTCCGTACAGGTCAGCTAAATTCCCCACTGCTTTTAAATCTTTACTAAAAACATTCCTTTTTAGAAAAGCTTTTATTGTGGTGTGAATATTGTTATTAATTGTAGACTTGGTTATTGCTGTCTTATGTTCTTATCCACTATGCACTGTTTTTTTATCTTGATATATTTTATTGTTCTTGGAAAGCACTTTGTAACTTTGTTAAGAAAGGTGCTATATAAATAAAGTTTACTATTATTATTATGTGACACGACACGTACGAGTGACGGCGTTCGGCCCTCAGTCACCGAGCTGATGCCGATGTTTAACAAGCTCTTTAGCAAATACTCATCACGGCTCCAGACACCTTGACCCCCCCGACAACCTACACTTTGTTAACATTAGTGATGATGAGGAAAAAAATCTGAAAGCGTTGAAACTTTATTGATTTATCTCACACCTCAATGAGGAACGGGTCAAACTGGAATATACAACGGCGACCCGGACAAACCTGCCGAGCGTTTCGGATCAAGGTGAGATCTTTCCCTGAGGAGGAAAGTTGAAAGAGAAACTCGGAGCAGATACAGAAAATGAGAGAGTGACAAAGAGGGAGGGAGAGGGAGATAAAAGCCGCACGATGTGAGAGAAAGGCAACGGTGAATATGAAAGTCACCCCCCACCCTCCGGTGCACCCACGGGGGCCTTTAAGGGTCAGCTGAGAGCTAAGAGGCGCATTAGTGTCCACCACATTGCTTTTTCAGATGACTGGAGACAGGATGAGAGAGACTCAGCCCGTGTTCGGTGAATTATACATACGTCCAACACATCCGCTCGGGTCGGTCTCCCATGTCAACCCTTCCTCCCGCCGCCCCGAGTCCCGGCCCCATTTCTGCTGACCTGCAGATGGAGAGATTGACAGAGGTGAGCACACAATCTCCTGTTGACCAAACACGGAGAATTGGATCGCCCCGGGCTGACCTTGCTGGAGCAATGCCATATATATATATAGAAAAAAATATATATATATATATATATATATATATATATATATATATATACACATATATATATATATATATATATAGAGTGCAGTGAGTGGATCCATTAAGTTCCTGATTATGTTATTCTTTTTCATATTTTACCCTAAATTATTTTGTTCATACTTAATACAAGTTTTAGTTTGGAGATTTTAGTTTGGAGTCAGTGAGTACGGTGGCCGACAAGGGCCAAACGCACTGCAACGGCATAATGCGTCTCAGTTAAGGAAAACGGCTTCAAGTACAGAAACGATTCAAATTCACAAACTCAAAACGAGGTACAAAAAGAGGAACGTGGTGCAAATGAAAAAACGTGCTGCAAAAAACAAAGACAAATGCAGCATCATCAAACGCGCTGCAAATAGAGAAACGATGCAAAGCACAAAACGATATAAAACAAGAAACCATCTTCAAAAGAAAAACGCTTCATAACCGGTTACCAAACCTGCAGGGGGCGCTCTCAGCGTAACAGCTCAATGGACAGACACACGGGATGTAGAGAGAAACCGAACAGCTGACTGTAACGTTAAAATATAATAAAGAAACGTCTCGTAATGTACAGCGTTGTACAGTGATATAAACCGCATTATTTCACATTACCGTTCCCGCTGTATTATAGTTTAAACCATGGATGTAAACACTGGTTCAGTCAGCTGTTCGGTCTCTCTCTACATCCCGTGTGTCTGTCCATTGAGCTGTTACGCTGTTGTCTTTGTTTTTTGCAGCACATTTTTTTATTTGCACCACGTTCCTCTTTTTGTACCTCGTTTTGAGTTTGTGAATTTGAGTCGTTTCTGTACTTGAAGCCGTTTTCCTTAACTGATTAGGCCGTTGCAGTGCGTTTGGCCCTTGTCGGCTACGTAGGTGAGGCTCTGAGAATTTTGTTTACTTTTCTTAGACCCCGTTTCCATGTAGCAAAAACGGTGGTGTTTTCATGCGTTTTGGCCATTGGTTTTTTTCACAAAAACGAAGCTCAAAGTCACCAAAAACGATCATTTCTGAAAACTCAAAGTGGAGATTTGCAAAACCTCCGTTTTCACGTTTGCTTGTAAACGGAGGGAAACGGACATTTAGGCTTCAGAACGTCACATTATGCAACAGAAACGTCACCAGCACATGTGTGTGACACATGTGTTTACAATTTGTTTGGCCACCGTCAATATTTTCTTGTATTTTACTTGTTTTATATTCTAAAGTCACACTTAAAAGTAACTCCACTTCTCTGTCACTCCAAAAGAAAGACTTGTTCCATCTTGGAAGTAACTGGAAGTTACACGTGTCATTTGTCTCGTCAAAGCCGCCATTATGCGAGTCAGCGTCGCTGCTGTTATCTTGAACGTCTGTGACGATTCCTTACGTTTTTAGCGCCAGTACTTCGGCGACACCAACTACAGTAGCTACAACCCCCCTGACTACAGTAACAGAAATTACCGTAATGATCATATATAAGGCGCACTGCATTATAAGGCGCACTGCCGGTTTTTGAGAAAATTAAAGGCTTTTAGGTGCGCCTTATAGTGCGGAAAATACGGTACATAAAGTGGTCTCCCTCAGCCTGCCAACTCAGAGAAGGAGGAAAGTAACCAAATTCTGCAGTGTCTGTACAGCCGCCCGGATGAGACGTCCAGTGTCATGTGGATCTACGAGCTGTTCAGATTCTGCTCCCGTCGTTACGTAATGAAAATGCGATTTACATAGGTTGGCCTCCGATGCGTGAAACCACGCCCACAACTAACTCTGCCGGCCGTACCTTCCTCCATTTTTCCGTAGCGGTGTATCGCGTCATTCAAGCAGCCAATCAGCACAGATCCTCATTATCATAGCCCCGCCCACTCAGGATCCTGCATAGATAATGAGGTTAGAGACTTGGAAGATAAAGACATGGTTTAGAAGCTGAATTTCTAATTTATTTAGCAAAAACAATCAAAAGCTTGTTTTAAGACATTCAAGGCCTGTTTAAAATATGTATTAGATGCCACAACATAAATGCAAAATACAAATAGTTTACAAAACTGTACATTAACTAAAGGAAGAACTGCTGATCACCAGATTCTGTCACCTTGGTGCAACGGCATCTCTGTTATCCGAGTCTGAGACCGAGACAAGACCCCGGTCTGGAGAACTACAACTCTGGTGTCTAGTGACCTCCATTCGGGGTCCGGGGCTCCTCCGCCTCGGCTGCCGGGCAACACAACAACCCATACAAGGACCTGTCAGACACATGATTGACACACACCCGCCCACATCCACCAACATCCCTCCCACCCCTACAAACGCCCCGAACCCAGGCAGACTACGGCGTCTCGGCTCCACAACCCCCCCCTCGTTCTCTTCCATATGTTTCTCTGATTTATTGCATCAAATAACATTTAACTCTATGAATTCATTCATAGGGTTCTGGATCGTGTCTTGAAACATTCAATGACAAAATGCTTGAACTGTTTGACATAAAGAATGACAATAAGATGATCTTTATTTGTGGGGATTTTAATGTGGACTTGTTAAAGAATGAGAAACTGAATGGGAGTTTTAGAGGTACTATGCAAAAGCTTAAGTTTACACGTTTCAAAGACGGTGGTGTTTTCATGCGTTTTGGCCGTTTATGTCACGTCTCGGGGTAAGGTGTGGACCCAAACGCAGGAGAGCAGGAGGCGGGAGGCAGGAGTCGGCAAAAAAGGGTTTATTAACAAAAAAACAAACTAAAAGCGCTGCAGAGCAGGATCGAAACAAACTAAATGGGGATCAAAAACTTGGGAAGGAAGAACGTGGCAGGAAACATGAGGAACAAAACAGTACGGTCCGACAGGGAACAAGGGGATGACAAGACCAGATATACACAGGGGATAACGAGACATGACGAGACACAGGTGCAGACAATCAGAGCAGATGGGACACAGGTGGGGCAAAACAGAAACTGAAAGCTGGGGGGAATGTCCAACCTTGACAGTTTACACGAAAACGAAGCTCAAAGTCACTAAAAAACGATCATTTCTGAAAACTCCGGCCAAAGTGGAGATTTGCAAAAACTCATGTCTTCACGTTTACTTGTAAACGGAGGGAAGCGGACATTTAGGCTTCAGAACGTCACATTATGCAACAGAAACGTCACCAGCGTCATGTGTGGGACCTGTGTTTACAATTTGTTTCACCGTCAATTTTATATTTTATATGTTTTAATGTCACACTTAAAAGTAACTCCACTTCTCCGTCACTCCAAACCAAAGACTCTCGTTCATCTTGGAAGTAACTGGAAGTTACTCGTGTCATTTGTTGATGTTTTTTTCCAGGATTCTGATTGGCTCGCATGACTTTATGCTTCTCGTTACACTGCCCCCTGTAGGTTTGGCATTGTCATTATCCAAAGCGACTTACATCTGAGAGAACAAACACACAGGGAGCAATTAAGGTTAGGGGCCTATACTGAGGCCAACAATAATAACGAGTGACACAGCAACGTTAATTGATCATATTTTTACAAATGAGATTGGGGATAGAGTTTTAAGACGTAATAGATAATGGGACTATGCAGTATATTGAATGTTTTCAATATACAAAAAGTATATGAAATGTTTTTCTTTTAATTGATTTACTGCTTTGTATCAGTTTATGTAGGAGCTGACAGAAATTGATTATAAAAGCGTAATAAGCTAAACTTCAGCCTACACCTTTTCGGGCCTTGTTTTGTTTATATATTTTGGTCTAATTCAATGTTAGAATTGACTTCATGTTTATTTGTTGTTTTCTTTTCTTTCATTTCTTTTGTATTTGAATTCTTAATTTGGAAATGACCGAAATAAACAAAGACACAACAAACAAATTCATCTTGGTGGGGACTAAGACGTTCCCCAGACCGGTTCCAGGTAGTCACTGACTGCGTTTCCATGCATTCAATAAAACCCTTTTAAAATCGGAATATTAGCAATAACAGGGTTTTGCACGGCCATGTAAACACCAATAACCCCTTTGAATAACCAGAATTTGCTCATATTCAGGTTTTTAAAAACCCGAATACGACCCCTGGGTTCCTCCTTTACTAACCCTGATATTTGGTCATGTTAACGCCTAACGGGATTTCCCCATCAAACGGAACAGGAATTTGTTTTCTGCGCATGTTCTTTTCACAAGGAATCTTGGTTTTTTGAGTCCAGGAAATTCTTATAAACACGGAGAAACACAAGACCAGGAGGAGACTAATCACTTCATAAATGTAATGAAGGATATGAACATTTTGTCATTTGTAGACGCTAGAAAGTACCGGGATAGCCAGATTGACAAAAAGGTGAACCAAAAGTTGCGCGAAGCAGGATTTGTATGAACGCCAGACCAGATCAAGCTCCGCTGGAAGACGCTGAAAAAGGAGAACTACAGGACCAAGAAAACAAAACGAATTCTAATGGACTTTTCATTATCCACCGGGCTGCTGTTATTGTTGTTGTTTTGGATTTGGATACAGGAAGAAGAAGCAGAAATGACGGTAATTGCGTCATGATGTTCTCTGTGCGTCGCTGGTTTGATCCAGATATCCCAAATGATTAATCACCATGTTTACAGGGATAACCCTGTTTGCTCACGCATGTAAACAGATTATTCCAAATGTTTCAGTAACCGGAATATTGACCTTAACCCGAATTTTGACTGCATGTAAACGTAGTCTGAGCTGCTCCAAGGCCACCAGACCGGCTCCTTCTGAGAGGAGGAAGGACGAAGGAGTCGGGAGGCGGCCGTGTCGGAGCTGTTACATCCCTTTTACTCCGTCCACCTTATTGTTATTGATTTTGTTAATGTTGCAGGGTCTGATCATGCACCGCTCTCCACAACCCACAATGCATCCCATGCCTTCGCCGTGCACTGGAGGCTGCAGCACACACACACACACACACACACACACACACACACACACACACACACGCACACGCACACGCACACGCACACGCACATACACACACACACACACACACACACACACACACACACACACACACACACACACACAAACAAACAAATCACACAAACACAAAAAGAGGGGCCCCCCCGCTGCGAGCAAAAAAGCTACAGTACTCCCGCCATCGACAGTGGCCTAGATAAACACAATACACACAAAAGCGTCACCCCATGAAAATACCCCTCCATCTAAGCGCCGCCGCACTTACCTCCTCATAAACATACGCAGAAATCAATCCAGCCACAAACACACTGCTTTTTCTTTTTTCTCTCTCTCATTTGAAATTACAGATGCTGGACTGAGGCTAGCATGATAGCATAGGTCAAATCCACTAACCTCTGGTCTCCATGGCAACCGTCTCCCTCTTACAAAAAGGGCTCTGTGTTGGTTTTTTGCTAAAGTCATTGAGGGATGGGGGGGTTATGAACATGTGTGTCTGATTCTCACATGTGTCACCTATAAGGATGCACACAGGTGCTGCAGGAGCGTCTGTGTTCGCATCGCAACGTCTCGCCGTTTTGTTTTACTGTGACCTGCATAATCAGTGTCACATTAGCAACACAACAAGTGAAATGCTGCGAACCCCCCCCCCCCATCCTGCAACCTTTCACACGCACGTCCTCCTGCAGGCTCCCAGCTGGCCACACACATGTTCATTAATATGATAATAAATGCTCGTTACGACGCAGGAAGCTGCAGAAAACAAACACTTTTGGTCTTTTTGAGAAGCTGGAAGCTGAAAAAGATCCAGATCAACATTTTTTCCTCTGCAGGTAACCGGAAGTGACGTATAGCACCTGGAGGCTTCAGCAAACCTGCAGACTTTTCTAACAATCTTCTCCACGCTCAGTTTTATACGACGGAGTATTAGGGCCAAACTAAGACAAAAAAAAAAAGGAAATTACGTGAATAAAGTCGTAAAATTACGAGAATAAAATCGTAAAATTACGAAAATAAAGTCATAGCCTAATGTTACGAGAATAAAATCGTAATATTACGAGAATAAAGTCGTAATATTACAACTTTATTCTCGCAACAATATGACTTTATTATTGTAATTTTACGACTTTATTCTCGTAATAATACTACGACGGAGTATTAGGGCCAAACTAAGACAAAAAAAAATGGAAATTACGAGAATAAAGTCGTAAAATTACGAGAATAAAGTCGTAATTTATGAGAATAAAGTCGTAATATTACAAGAATAAAGTGGTAATTTATGAGAACTCTAACAGGAAGAGTGTGTTAAAATGTTGAATATTGACCATCTTGTGAAGTTATATTTATATATTTATAATATATTTAATATTACGACTTTTTTCTCGTAATATTACGACTTTATTCTCAAAATATTACAACTTTATTCTCGTAACTAATATTACGACTTTATTCTCGTAATATTACGACTTTATTCTCAAAATATTACGACTTTATACTCATATTATTATGACTTTATTCTCGTAATTTCCTTTTTTTTTTTGTCTTAGTTTGGCCCTAATACTCCGTCGTAGTTTTTCCTGTGACGGTAAGTGGTTATTTTAATTGCTCGAGTTAATTGATTGGTGAAAGGATTTCTGCAATTAATGAATGTTATGGTCCACTTTCCTTGATAGTAAAGGTGGTTGAAGTAAATTGAATAGTTTTGGGTCCAGTTTATGGCATCTAAATAACCTCATCAGGTTATTTAAATGATTGTTATTTAAAAGAATGAAATGAAGAGAAAGAATAGGTCATTAATCTATTATTATTTGCAGTCCTGGTGTATACCAACAATTATAACTCTCAAATTAAAGTTGTAGAAAGACGTACAAACGGTCTTTGTACGTTTTGACTGTATAGAAACGTAATTCTTGCCATTGTAAGAATGAGATGTACATGCTGTACTTTACTGCCCTTACTTTCTAACAACTTGTGCTTTTTATTATTTTACCTCTTTCCTTATCATTTTATTTGTTATTTACTGTTTAATTGTGTCTTGCCGCTTTTAATGTTGATGTAAAGCACTTTGAATTACCTTGTGTTGAATTGTGCTACACAAATAAACTTGCCTTGCCAAACTTATTTTCTTTACATCATTCTGTTCTGAAGCCAGGGTCTTTAAGTCCACTTGGAGAACTTATAGCTTTTGTTTTTCATTAACTTCCACAAATATTTCCCCTCTGTTGATGTGAAACCTCTAGATTTAATAGTGAGGTGTCATTTAAACAAGCTGATTAAACGTTTAAAGCCATTTCTGCACGTCTCAAAGAGAAAAATGACACCGAGAGGTTTTTCTGGGTTCCCTTCGCTCGCTGGAGAGATGACGTCATCAGGTAAACTGAAAAGGAGGCCCATATTGATGAGGCCAGTAAAACATCACTGACTGGACCAGGGGTCGGAAACCCGCGGCTCTAGAGCCACATGCGGCTCTTTAGCGCCGCCCTAGTGGCTCCTGGAGCTTTTTCAAAAATGTTTGACCTTTTTTCCTTTTTTTTCTTTTTTTCCTTTTTTCTTCTTTTTTTCTTCTTTTTCCTTTTTTTCCTTTTTTCTTCTTTTTTTCTTCTTTTTCCTTTTTTTCCTTTTTCTATTTTTTTCTCTTTTTCTTCTTTTTCTTTTTTTTTCTTTTGTTCCTTTTTTTCCTTTTTTTCTTTTTTCCTTTTTTTTCTTTTTTTCTTCATTTTTCCTTTCCTTTTTAATCTCGAAATTTTGACTTTTTTCTCGACATTTCGACTTTTGTCTCAAGATTGTACTTCAACATTAATCTTGACATTTCGACTATTTTCTCGAAATTTCGACTTTTTTCTCGTCATTTCGACTTTTTTCTCCACATTTCGACTTTTTCTCGAAATTTTGACTTTTTTCTCGTCATTTCGACTTTTTTCTCGAAATTTCGACTTTTTTCTCAACATTTCGACTTTTTTCTCAAAGTGCATAATGAAAAAAAATTCTTCACCCAGTTATAACTAATATAGATACATGCAGCATGTGTTGCCTTCATTCTAAGGCTTATACAAGACTTTTCATTTTTTGCGGCTCCAGACATATTTGTTTTTTGTGTTTTTGGTCCAATATGGCTCCATTTTGGGTTCCCGACCCCTGAACTAGAGTAACAAAACCATGCAAAAGACCATGTCTTGGTGCTTGAGCAGGAAGAGCAGCATCTGCTCCGCTCCTCCGACTGAAAATCCTCCAGCCTTGAAACTGAAGCGGAAGAAAGAGGAGAAGAGGAGAAAAAGAGGAAGGAAGAAACCAAGAAGAGCAGAAAGATGGAGGCAGATGGGCAAAAAACACACAAGTGCGGAAAGACAGACGTGAAGAAAGGCGCTGAAAGGGAGAAGGAGAGGAGAAGGAGGGATGGATGGAGGGATGGAGGGATAGATGGGTGGAGGAGGAGATCCAGCTGACGTCGCGGGAGAGTTCATGAGATGTGGTGATTAGCAGAATCCTGCTAATCAATGACACATTCACATGAGTTCCTGCTCTGTTGCTAAACACTAATTGGTCTATTCTGTCACAAATAGGGAGCTGCTGTTTCCCACTTCAGCGCGAGCGGCGCGGGGGCGCGCGTCTTAACGCGCCTCAACCCTCCCTCGTATCTACATACTGTACATCTGCAGCGGATTCTGGTACATAAAAGGTCAAATTGAGACTGATTCAATTTGTGAGTGGATGAAGAGCGGAGGACCCCCCCACCTCCATCCCTCCACCCCCCCAACAATAAGGAGAGAATGGGATCCCAGACCGGCCCAGTTGAGGGGGGCGGGTGCAGAAGGACCTCTAAATTCAATTTCCCAGGGTTGAGTATTTAGATAATGTCTCCTAATGCAATGCCGGGCCTGTGAGCGGCGATGGCCCACAATGCAGCAGCAGCGCCACCAATGTCCGCGCCGCGCCACTGCAGCCCGGAGCCGCGTGGAAACCCCCACCCTGGGGTGCTCACCTGGATACCAGCCCCTAAACTTTCAGTTATACCTATAAAAAATAACGTCATGTCCGGGAGTAAAACCCCTCGACTCCCCCGGATGCAGCAGGTAAACACATCCACACACACCTGATCAGGAAAACTGCCTCTAAAGCAACAGTCTCTATAAATGTGGAAGTAAACGTCCTCCATCTGCTGGTTTTGTGCTTTCAGTAGTAAATCCTGGTGTCCAGTTATTCTCACTGAAAACAAATGTTTGTCACCTTCCAGTTCATATGAAATAATACTTATCTTTTCATAATGACACTGGATCAAACTTATCCATGTGAACACAGTTGTCCAGTAAAGATATAAATGGAAATTCAAGTATAAAGATTCAATATTACTTATAAGCAGTGGTGTAAAGTAACGAAGTACAAGTACTTCGTTATTGTACTTAAGTAAGATTTTTGAGAATTTGTACTTTTATTGATACTTTCATTTTTCTGTACTTTTACTTTTACTTTGTTACATTTTCAAGGAAAAAATCGTACTTTTAATCCGCTATATTTAAAATTGGACACGTCGTTACTCGCTACAAATTAAAGAACAGCACAACGGGGGCTGATTTATGGTTCCGCGTTACACCGGCGCAGAGCGACAGCGTAGGGTACGCGGCGACGCACACCCTACGCCGTAGCCTACGGCGTAAGGTGTGCGTCGATTTAACGCGGAACCATAAGGCGGACGGGAAGGAAGGGGGGCGCGTGAATAAACCGAGAAGGAGCCGCAGCCCCCGGGAGAGTTGCGCCGCAGAGGCGGGCCGGAAGGCCGGAGGAACTGCCGTCGCGTCGAGTACCGAGGAGGACTGAAGCCTGAATTATGGTTCTGCGTTAAATCGACGCAGAGCCTCGCCGTAGGGTACGTTGGTGTAACGCGGAACCATAAATCAGCCTTGAGCGGCAGCCGACGCGTGTCCATGCGCACCATTCTTTGATTCCACCCCTTCTAAGGTGGTTTTGGCATTTAAAAGTTCAAAAGTCTCATCCTTTATCAGCTGGGGTTGCTTAATGTTGTCACTGCATACTACAGGCTGGGGGTGGATCTGTCAGCGGGGCCAATGGGGAACAGCAGCAGTGATGAGCAAAGGGAGAAATTAAAATGGGGTAATGGAAACAAACGCTAAAGGGGTCAGAATAATATCACCATTATTTAGAGTTGTAAGCAAATTCTTGGATTATTCATTTCTTTGCAATCCTTTTGAAAATAATTTTGTACTTTGAATTTTGTACTTTGTACTTTAGTACATTTTACACCATGTACTTTTGGTACTTTATTATATTTAAGTTGAGGTACTTTTATACTTTTACTTAAGTAATTTTCTTAATGGGTACTTTTACTTTTACTTAGGTAATTTTCAAGCAGAAAATTTGTACTTTTACTTAAGTACAATATTTTTGTACTTTTTCCACCTCTGCTTATAAGTAAGTTCATATTAAGAGACAACTCCCAACCTGAGTCTCAGAGTAATCAATCACTGTGCAATAATAATAATAATAATAATTAAAGCTGCAAGCAGCGATGAACGGGCCCTCGCACTCATGGCCACCACCCCCCATAAGCATATCAGAAATGACACCACCCACGATTCTTTATGTCAAACCATTCAAAAGTTATAGCAGAAAATAGGGACTATCAAATATTGACCAATCAGAAGAAGGGGCGGGAATAATTCAGGCCAATGAAGGTCAAGTACTCAATACCGAGTCCGATGACAACACCCACATGTCTTTATGTCAAAAGTTATGACAGAGAAAAGTTTTCTAGGGGGTGCTGTTGAGCCGTTAGGCCACGCCCATTAATGCAAACCATGAAATATAAAATGTATCGCCAGGCCTGGCTTGCATGCAAAATTTGGTGACTTTTGGGGAACTATCAAATATGGACCAATCAGATGAAGGGGGGGTGCGCTTTTTGGCGTTTAGCGTCGCCACGGTAACACTTTTGAAAGAGAAAAGTAATGCGCGTCGTCGCAGGAATGAGACGCACATTTTGATGTATAACACACCTGGGTGCACGTTACGGTTCGAGCTCTGAAGCGGCTGAAGAAATTGCATAAATTTTGCTAAAATTCCACCATTAAATGAAAATGGCCAACGTCCTGTTCGGTTTCGGCCAATGGCGCAGAGAGACTTTTCTTTAAGTTGCGACATGATACAGGTGTGTACCGATTTTCGTGCATGTACGTCAAACCGTATTGTGCGGCTTGAGGCACAACGTTTTCTAGGGGGCGTTGTTGAGCCATTTTGCCACGCCCATTAATGCAAACCATTAAATATCAAATTTTTCGCCAGACCTGGCTTGCGTGCAAAATTTGGTGACTTTTGGGGCACGTTTAGGGGGGCAAAAAGGCCCTCCTTTCGTCAGAAGAAAGAAGAATAATAAAGAAAAAAAAAAGAAAAAGTTCCTACAGATCCAATAGGGCCTTCGCACTGTAGGTGCTCGGGCCCTAATAATAAAGACAATCATATGCTGTAACAATGCACCTTTCAATAACCATGTCTACCTCATACTGCTGCACCTTTCACTTTTTTTATTGTATATATGTTAATAAGAGCCATTTGTCTATTTACTGTTTACTACTATTTAAATCTGAGTTCAGTGAACGAAACAACCGGAGTCTGGCATGTTCAAACTTGGCCAATAAAGCTGATTCTTATTCTGAACATGGGCCTTGAGAAATGTGGAAATGATTAACAGTATATTAAAGTAATTTATCAAGTAAAACTGTCAAATATTCAGTGTTTAACTTCTCAAATGCTGCCACCCTGTTTCATTGTTGATTTAAAACTGGAAAAAACCTCGAGTTTTGCACGTTTATTTAGATAAAAAGAACAAATGGAAGGTCACATCTGAGAACTGTATGTTGCACTCTGCAGTTATTTATTAAAAATAATGACAATAAATGTTTGTTTCAATCAACAACAACAACTCACCTGAGGAGAATTTATCGTGCTAATATTTCTGCTCTTTGAGAGCAGAAATATTAGCACACACACACACACACACACACACTGGGAGAGTGGCGGTAGTTAACAGCTCTGCGTTGAAGAGGAGGACAAGAGGAGGGTTCACTGCAACACATGACTGTTACAACCTAAATATTAGTGCAGGGACTCTCCCACTCCCACTCTCCGAGCGCATGTGTGCGTGTGTGTGTGCGTGTGTGTGTGTGTGTGTGCGTGTGTGTGTGTGTGTGTGTGTGTGGATGTAATTATGTGCAGACGAGAGGCTGTTTGGGGTAAATAGAGTTGCAATTATTCCTTTAACCTGTTAGATTGTCAGCCCTGCGAGCGCACGGGAGGAGACAGAGAACAGACGCACATAAGTACAGCAGCGCTGCGTTTCACTCAGAAATAAACGCCTACATTTCTCCACTATTTTTTATTATCCCCCACAAGTGTGATTTTGTTTTCCAGTCGGAGTGAACGGTGTTTAGGGACCACGTGTCTGAGGGAAGTGTTGGGTGTCATTTTCTCCATTTAAAACGGTAATTGTGGAGGGAAACGCGGCGGATGGAAGAATTTGCACAAACACTTATTTTCCTTACTTTTCCCCCCCCGTTATTCCGTTATTATTCGGGGCTCGGCGCTGATATTAATGTGATAAGTGACATTAGAGGACTGATTTGATTTGTTTGGGAAGAGCTGAAGAGCAACGCAGCATCAGCAGCAGATGAAGTCCTCTATTCAACACCGGCACTCACGTTGGAGGGACTAGATTTGATTTTATTAAATACTTCACTGCAGATGGCAAACCTCTGAACTATCAGGATATCTGGTAGCACAGATATTCAAGCTCATGTGACACAAACTCACCGCATTTAGTGAATATTGCACCATATTCAGCATATATCTATATCTATATCTCTCTATATATACCGTATTTTCTGGACTATAAGCCGCTACTTCTTCATAGGTTTTCAACCATGCGGTTTATACAAAGGTGCGGCTAATCTGTGGATTTTTCTTCCACCGCAGGGTGCTCTAACCGCAATTAGAATAAAAATTAAGACAAAATAAATGCAAAGAAGAATATGCTACTTCTTCTTTAGCAGATAGAAGTAGGTAGAAGCAGATTTCAAACAGATAAATAGATAAATAAATACAGGTTATTTTCTCTTGGTTCTGTCCCGTTTTAATCAGCAAAGTTGCTGCCGTGTTAAAAGACACTGTTAGGAAAGGATCTATTTAGGTACAAACATGTAGTCCATAGTCCATTTACAGTTCAAAATCCTTCTGTACATGTAGTAAATATCTAATCTAACAACATAAATATCTGCGGCTTGCATATCTTTTTTTTTTTTTAAATAGAGCGGATGCGGCTTATATACAGGTGCAGCTTGTAGTCCAGAAAATACGGTGCATACATACATATACAGTACATATATATAGTCAGACACCAGTTGTGCAAGTTCTCCCACGTAAAAAGATGAGATATACCTGTAATTTTCATCATAGTAACTTCAACTATGAGAGACAAAATGAAAAAGAAAATCCAGAAAATCACATTGTGTTTTTTTAAAGAATGTATTTGCAAAATCCTTAAAAGCACTGGAGTCAATCCTCCAATAGTGTAGAAATAGCGGTAGTGCAGTCGCCACACAGATCTGATCTCAGCTGATGGATGGAAACATTTATAGTGAGTTCAACATCATCATCCACTTCTCTGTGTTATTGAGCTGCAGTTGAAAACAAGCTCATATGGAAACTAGCTGAACCAGGATGATGGAATACAATCACGCAGGATCAGGACATAGAAAACACACACACACACATACACATACACACGCACACACACACACACATATATACATATGTCTAACTAAACGCATGGAGTGCTGCTGGGTGTGAGAAAAATATACTTCAGGTGCTCTTCGGCATGGGGATCCAAAAGATTGAAAAACAATTTAGAAAAACCGAGGCACTCAAGAAGTTAGAAAAATATAAAAATCCATTATTGAATCATGGCTTAGTAAAAGTTAAAAAATGCCAACATGTTTCGGCCATGTAGACCTTCTTCAAGGCAGATAAAGACAAAGGGGTCTCGTTCAAGCAGCTCTTTAAACACAGGTAAACAGTCACATGATCAGCTCAGGTGGAATCAATTAACCTGGTAGGAGCAAACAGGCACATACATCAGATGCAGAGAACAAACATCTCTGCATCTCTCTCATTACCTGTGTTTAAAGAGCTGCTTGAAGGAGACCCCTTTGTCTTTATCTGCCTTGAAGAAGGTCTACATGGCCGAAATGTGTTGGCATTTTTTAACTTTTACTAAGCCATGATTCAATAATGGCTTTTTATATTTTTCTAACTTCTTGAGTGCTTCTGTTTTTTTAAATTGTTTTTCATACATATATACATATAGACACACACACATACATATACACATATATATACACTAGGAATGGGTGATATTTTACTGTTCACGATAAACCGTCAAAAAAGTTCCCCACAGTAAGAATTTGTATCTCACGGTAAAAATGATAAATTCCTGTTGATGATGTTTTTGTGTAAAACTGATTTATGATTCTGTGTTAAATCCACGCACAACGTACGGGAAGGAAGGAAGGAAGGAAGGAAGGAAGGAAGGAAGGAAGGAAGGAAGGAAGGAAGGAACGAAGGAAGGAAGGAAGGAAGGAAGGAAGGAAGGAAGGAAGGAGGAAGGCAAGAAGGAAGGAGAGAGCAGGAGGAAGGAAGGAAGGAAGGAAGGAAGGAAGGAAGGAAGGAAGGAGGAAGGAAGGAAGGAAGGAAGGAAGGAAGGAAGGAAGGAAGGAAGGAAGGAAGGAAGGAAGGAAGGAAGGAAGGAAGGAAGGAAGGAAGGAAGGAAGGAAGGAAGGAGGAAGGAAGGAAGGAAGGAGAGAGCAGGAGGAAGGAAGGAAGGAAGGAAAGAAGGAAGGAAGGAAGGAGGAAGGAAGGAAGGAAGGAAGGAAGGAAGGAAGGAAGGAAGGGAGGAAGGGAGGAAGGAAGGGAGGGAAAAAAGAAGGAAGGAAGGAAGGAAATGAGCCTGAAAGAAAGAAAGAAAGAAAGAAAGAAAGAAAGAAAGAAAGAAAGAAAGAAAGAAAGAAAGAAAGAAAGAAAGAAAGAAAGAAAGAAAGAAAGAAAGAAAGAAAGAAAAGAAAGAAAGAAAGAAAGAAAGAAAGAAGGATAAATTCCCGTTGATGACGTTTTTGTGTAACAAACATGGCGGATCAAATAGATTTATAGTTAAAAAGGTGGAGTTGAATTGGTATTTTTTTTTTATCGTAACTTTTATCGTTATCGGGATAAAATGCCAGAAATTATCGTGATACATTTTTTTAGTCCATACCGCCCATTCCCTAATATACACCACACATACATATACACATATATAACATATACACATACACACACACACATACACACATACATATTCAGTACAGACCAAAAGTTTGGACACCCCTTCTCATTCAAACAAATGGGGTGTCCAAGAATTGTCAAGACTGCATATGAACACATATAGAAACAAGAAAATATGTTTTATCAACAGTTTCAGTTTAGTGTGAAGCCTCCTGATACATGAGCACTGCAGCAGTTTTACCCCCCCCCCCCCCCCCCCACACACACACACACACACACACAAAGACAAACACACACACACACACACACACACAATCCTCGGCTCACACACACACATACACACACCTCGGCTCACACACAACATGCTAATAATGTTATCAGCTCTGATCACCGACTCAGCAGATCTCAACCACGTCACTGACACTAACTCAACACACACACACACACACACACACACACACACACACACACACACACACACACACACACACACACACACACACACACACACCCCGTGCCCCCTTGTCAATAGGACGTTAAGGGTCTGGGCACTAATGACCAGTGCAGAGATAAGAGAGGAGAGGTTAATGGTGTTGCTGCCGGTGATCAAGATAAGACCCGTCCCTTCAAGCCGAGCCACAATGAGACGCCGAGCAAAGGGACAGTGGACATTTATAAAATAAAAATAAAAACCCAAAAGCACCGTAGAAAATTATAAAATAGGCAAAAGAGTTTTGAAGTAATAGAGATATTGTTGTACCTGATTCACGTGTAGAAACATGTTCACAGCAAATCACGATACACTAAAAAAGAGGGAGGGGGGGGGGCGCAAAGGCCGATCCAGCCTTTCACTGAGCGGGTTATCGGTGAAACTCAAAAGACAAACTAAATATATGACCCTGTACGCGCACAAAGGGGCTTTATTTCTGCGGCTCCTTTGTGCGGGCCGGGATGTGTGTTCGCCCGTGAATACTTCTGCTAATGTCTGTGTTTATCTCGGCCCGGCTCCTTTTGTGCGCTCCGAGCATCGGGGAGCTCACGCAATTTGTTGTGATTGCTTAAGTACTTTTTATTTTGCTGTACCAAAAGATCCTCGGCGTACGTTCGTGTCTATTTGCAGGTTCACCGTCTTTTAGTGCAAGGAGGGCCGATGACGATCCTGCTGGAGCTTCTCGGTCAGGCCGACCTCTGGACTCACCAGGTATCTGTGCAGTAGACTTCAGAGCTGGTAGTAACGAGTTACATTTACTTGAGTAAGTTTTGGGAAATTTTGTACTTTTAGGAGTAGTTTTGAATCACTATACTTTTTACTTTTACTTGAGTAGATTTTGTGAAGGAGAAACTGTTACTCTTACTCCGCTACATTAGGCTACGTTGAGCTGTTACTTTTCTTTTATCCCTTTTATCCACGTACGCATCAATCTCATGACATCACTGGGTGATTCTTTGGGAAAAATGTTTGTTTTTGCATATTTGGTCACATTTACACAGACTCAAACACACACAGAGTTTCTATGAGTTCATGGGCTTGTTTCTAGTTCTGCCTGGTTAAAAAAGAAAAGTACAAAGGCTTGAAATTTTGTGCTACTTGTGCTTAATTTCTTTTTTTATTCTGTTTATTATTTTATTATTTATTTAAAGTACTTGAATTTACTTTAAGATTATTTTAATTTAAGCTTTTTTTATTCATTTTAATTTATTTTATTGATTTAATTTGCCTGAAGATGATTATTTTGTACTTTTGTCTGTTTGAATGGTTGTGTTAAAAAAATAAATCAGACGTTACTCAACAGTTACTCAGTACTTGAGTAGTTTTTTTCACCAAGTACTTTTTTTACTTTTACTCAAGTAATTATTTGGATGACTACTTTTTACTTCTACTTGAGTCATATTATTCTGAAGTAACAGTTACTTTTTACTTGAGTACAATTTTTGGCTACTCTACCCAGATATGGTAGACTTGTAGTCAAAACCAACTAAACCGAGACCAAGACCAGAGAGTATCAAGACCAAGACTAGTTCAGCTCCAGACCGAGACCAAAACAGAAACCTAGTAATGTCCTGATCCTGCGTGATTGTAGAACATCATCCTGGTTCAGCTAGTTTCCATATGAGCTTGTATTCAACTGCAGCACAATAACACAGAGAAGTGGATGATGATGTTGAACTCTCTATAAATGTTTTCATCCATCAGCTGAGATCAGATATGTGTGGCGACTGCACTACCGCTATTTCTACACTATTGGAGGATTGACTCCAGTGCTTTTAAGGATTGACACGACTACTAACTAGTCCCAAAGTCCTCTAGCACAGTGGTTCCTGACCTTTTTTTCCTTGTTCCCCCCCTACTTGTGTCTAAGACCAGCCAGGCCCCCCGACCCGTACGTACTAGCACCAAAATAGTCTTTAATTGAAAAAATTAACATTAATTATGTTTTTTTGATACATTTCTCTTTGGTTTACTCTGTATACATATGACTTTGTTTTTCTCCAATGTCACCAATGTATAAAAATACGCACAAAAGGACATAAAAGGACATCAAAATAAATCTGAAAAATGTCTCTTTTAATGAGACCAAGATTTTTCAACATTTTTCCTTTAACAACATGTTGGAGTAGATTAAATGTTGAGTAATGATATAATAATAAGGAATTAAATAATTTCCTGTGTTTGTCACCAGTGTAAAAAAAAAAATATTCAAGACATTCATAAATAATTCCTAACAAGGTCTTATGAATGACTCATTCGCAAATATAATTTTTACAACTGCATAATTTCAAAGCAGATAAAGTTTCGTGCCCCCCCCAGAGATCTGAATTTGGAGATGAAACCTGAATTTTAAATATTGAAGATACAATTATCAACTTGAACTTACATTATTTACCATTATAGTAATCAGATTACACAGAAGGACTGGTGATAACAAGATTCTGTCACCTTGGTGTGCAACGGCATCTCAATGATCCGAGTCCGAGACAAGACCAAGATCCCAAAAAAGTCTTCAAGTCTACTCTGCAGAGCTGCAACATTTGGCTTTTGTTTGTTTGTCCGGATGCAACCTGTTGCCATGTTCCTTTTGGACATAAAGATGCTTGTTTACTCTTTCTAAAAGTATCGTCACTAACATATAGCAGTAGAGACGTGGTTCTGCCGCGCCTGAGCTCTGGTTGGACCTGCTGGGACGTAACTCCGGGAGTTCTGGCAGCAGTTTCCAGTGTTTTCCACTTCTGAACAGAGGTGTCAAGTAACAAAGTACAAATACTTCGTTACCTTACTTAAGTAGAAATTTTGGTTATCTATACTTCACTGGAGTAATTATTTTTCAGACGACTTTTTACTTTTACTCCTTACATTTTAAAAACAGCCTCATTACTCTATTTCATTTCGGCCTTTAAAAAAAAACTATCCAGTTAAATTGCTCCATCCGGATAGAGTGAATTTGGTTGTGGTTGTTTCAGATGTTCTTGTCCAGTTTTGTTCTTACATCCGTTCCCTCAGATTCCTGCAACTAAACTTGGATGTACATTCCAATAAAGGTTAGGATAAATGATAACATGCCTCTGAAGTTTGACTTTTTGCACCATTACAATACTTATAGGCAACTAGTCATCATATCTCCTGCTCTCTGAAACACATGTTAATGCTCAATAGTACACATATATGGTTCTTTAATATATTTACATTATACTAAGATGCATTCATTTCAATGGCTTTTGTCCTTAATGGCTTTTTCCCCCTTACATTACTTTTACTTTTATACTTTAAGTAGTTTTGAAACCAGTACTTTTATACTTTTACTTGAATAAAAAACTTGAGTTGATACTTCAACTTCTACAGGAGTATTTTTAAACTCTAGTATCTATACTTCTACCTGAGTAGAATGTGAATACTTTTGACACCTCTGTTTCTGAATAATCTTCCTTGGCTGTTGGAGCTGGTAGTGAACAACCTGGTGGTCCGTTCAGATCACCGAGCAGAAACTGTCACTTCTACGTTTCTTTAGGTGTTTATTAGCAAACGCCGGAAACCCGGACCGCTCCAGACGAACCGAACCGCTCTTATAGACGACAAGCATCACCCTCACTGAAGTTCATCACAAACATCTGGACTAATTCCTAAGAAGGAAAGTAAAAAGTGTATTTCATTTTTCAGAAATTTTGATCAATAAATAAATAAATGAATAAAGACAGTGTGACATGTTGTTCATTTCATGTCCCATTTGTCTGATTTTATGTTCAGAAAAGTGAAAATCCAAACTCAAAAGGAGGGTAAGTGTTTTCTCACATGATTGTACACACACACACACACACACACACACACACACACACACACACACACACACACACACACACACACACACCATCTGTGTGGCCGGCTGGGTCGGCTGACATTTGGACACTTGTCAATCATCTCTTTTAATAGCCAAGCGAGAGGAAAAATGGAGTCGGGGGGTCAGCGACTCAGTGTATCGCCATGGCAACAACTGCACTGAAGTTCATATCCCTGCTGGGCCCGTGGTCCTGAGTGTGTGTGTGTGTGTGTGTGTGTGTGTGTGTGTGTGTGTGTGTGTGTGTGTGTGTGTGTGTGTGTGTGTGTGTGTGTGTGTGTCCAATTGTTCCCCATCAGTCAGAGGCAAATACTCCTCCCATTGCAGCTCTCCCACCTCTCACCTCTCAGCCTCCCTCCATCCCTCCATCCCTCCATCCCTCCGTCCCTCCATCACCTCTCTCCTCCAACCAGCGGGTCAAGGAACGAGGCCCTGCAGGAAGTACAGCATCCAAAAAAAAAAACCCCAGAGTACTTAACCTTTCCCACCTCCTCCTCCTCTCCTCCTCCTCTCCTCCAGTGCGCGTTTCCCTCTGATCCTCCATTTGCAGCAGCTCTGAATCTAATTGTTTTCTCCTTCTCCGCTAGAAAAATGCGCATCCACGCGTTTGGCCCCGGCTGGATGATGAGTGGGTGAGGAGGAGCGTGCACGTGTTATCCCGTATTGTGTCTCAGCCGCAGCACGAGTATAGAGACGTGTGGGGGTGACTGGGTACAAACACAAACACAGCCACAACAACCCGCGCCACCGGTGGTCTCTTTACGGGATGAATGCGGGAGGATAATTTGTGTTCTCAGACAGGGAAAATAACTCAGATTGAGCCTTCGGAGGACAATCTGCTGACCCGTTTACTGAACACTTATCACAGAGAGGTTCAGCTATAGCAGCATTCATCCCTCTTCAAGCCCCAGCAGACACGCACACCGTATGTATCCCAGACTTCAATGACGCACAAAGACTGCTTTAATACAAACGCTCGCTCAGTGAAAACCTGTAGCTCATCACATCCTTGCATGAATTCTGACACGTTTCAGGAATCAGGTGCATGAATGTTGCAGGATGCATTTTATTTTGTGTCCTTTTCTGCTTCTGGAGCCGATGATTTACAAGTTGCACGTTGATTAACACGCACTATTACCCCCAGTGGTGGACAGTAACGGAGTAAATTTACTTGAGTACTGTACTTAAGTACATATCCAGAGGATTTGTACTTTACTTGAGTATTAGATTTCTTCGGTACTTATTACTCTTACTTACGGAAGAGTATTAGGGCCATGCAAGTGAAAAAAAATTTGAGAGTGGAATATTTTTTTTATTGTGCACTTCGAGAAAAAAGTCGTAATGTCGTGAATAAAGTCAAAATTTCGCCTTTTTTCCTCAGCATTTCAACTCGTATTTTTCTCCTGCCTGGCCCAATACTCTTCCGTAGTTCCTTCTTCGAAATAGACACAGTGGTTTGCACAATCGCTTTAAAGTCCTTATACTGATAATAATTCCATGCTGATGTGCCAAAAGGTGAAGTATTTCCTTATTTGTGAAACCGATACCAAAATATAACTTCACAAGATGCTCAATATTCCTCATTTTAACACAGGAAGAAGACTGCAGAGTTCTCATAAATTACGACTTTATTCTCGTAATATTACGACTTTATTCTCGTAATTTTACGACTTTATTCTCGTAATTTTACGACTTTATTCTCGTAATATTACGACTTTATTCTCATAATTTTATGACTTTATTCTCGTAATATTACGACTTTATTCTCGTAATATTACGACTTTATTCTCGTAACTTTACGACTTTATTCTCGTAATATTACGACTTTATTCTCGTAACTTTACGACTTTATTCTCGTAACTTTACGACTTTATTCTCGTAACTTTACGACTTAATTCTCGTAATATTACGACTTAATTCTCGTAATTTTACAACTTTATTCTCGTAATTTCCATTTTTTTTGTCTTAGTTTGGCCCTAATACTCCGTCGTACTTACTTGAATACATTTCCAATACAAATATTTTTACTTTTACTCGAGTAAATTTCTAGGAAGGCTGAAAAGTACTCGTTACTTTCAGGTCTGCTCTTTTTTCTTCTTCCCTAAAATCCTATTGGACACAAGCTGTTTTTGTCAAAGGAGGAGACCTATCACAGTGCACGCTCTCCACTGGGATGTACGGAAAGCGGAAATACGTCAAGCCTCCTCAAAACGATACCGCCAAAGTAGCCTGCGTTTGTCAAGACAGAGCTGCAACAACGGCTACGCCTGCGTCAGGAGAAGAAAGACAATCCGCTGAGTCGTCTGAGTCTGATAATGAGCCGGACTCGGAGCAGGGACTTTCACAAAATCCTTGGCCGTATCTTAACTCAGTGTTTGAGTTCGACCGAGTAAAAAACGAGGGCACAGACAAACCACAGACATTTATTTTCAAATGTTTATTGTTTCTGCCGAAGCAGAACTACCTCTCTGCTTTCAACAACTCAACATCGAATTCTCAGAAACAAGAGTTAAAAGATCCTTAAATTAATTTAGAAGAAATATAGTAATTTACTGATGTGGAAAATAAGAAATTTACTCTTACTCTTACTTTTACTTAAAGTAAATTTAAAAGCATTTACTTTTGGATACTTAAGTACCTTTAAAAGCAAGTACCGTATTTTCTGGACTATAAGCCGCTACTTTTTTCTTAGGTTTTCAACCATGCAGCTTATACAAAGGTGCAGCTATTCTGTGGATTTTTCTTCCACCGCTCGGGGCGCTCTAACCGGAATTAGAAAACTAAGACAAAATAAATGCAAAGAAGAATACGCTACTTCTTCTTTAGCAGATAGAAGTAGGTAGAAGCAGATTTCAAACAGATTAATAAAAAAATAGATAAATAAATACAGGTTATTTTCTCTTGGTTCTGTCCCGTTTTAATCAGCAAAGTTGCTGCCGTGTTAAAAGACACTGTTAGGAAAGGATCTATTTAGGTACAAACATGTACATCATTTACAGTTCAAAATCCTTCTGTACATGTAGTAAATATCTAATCTAACAACATAAATATCTGCGGTTTGCATATCTTTTTTTTTTTTTTTTTAAATAGAGCGGATGCGGCTTGTATATCTTTTTTTAATTATTTTTTAAAAAATAGAGCGAATGCGGCTTATATGCAGGTGCAGCTTATAGTCCAGAAAATACAGTACTTTTCTACTCTTACTCGAGTAATATTTTGACTGAGCTACTTTTACTTGTAACGGAGTAAATTTTGACCAGTAGTATTTGTACTCTTACTCAAGTACTGGGGTCCAGTACTCTGTCCACCTCTGATTAACACGCACTATTACCCCCGATTACGCACTAGAACCAGTGCAGAGGCGGCTGCAGCCAGAGCTGCCCGTGGCAGCAGGGTGTGAGGGTGTGAGCCCCCCCGCCCCCCCATGTCCTGGACAAGGCCCGACTGCAGTAATTCTGGGGGATAATTCCTGGATAATTTCGGGATAATCTCTAGAAAAACCATTTGAACCGCTGCCCACCCAGTTTGCCCGGAGCCTGATTACCAGGCGGTGCCTGCCAGCCTCCTTGTAGTGACCAGCGGCGCCAGCAGCTGCTTTGCTGCGCGCAAAAACACGCAACAACAGGACCGAACCGAGGACTTCCAGCCGGGAAAACAGCTGGAAAACATCCGCCAGGTTACCCAGACGGTGCACGCAGAGGGGGGAAAAATTTAGATATACAACATTTTAAAGACCTCCTGTCACACTGGGAGTGTGTACATGCTCAGCCCCTTCAAGCCCCCCCACCAAACACACACACACACACACACACACACACACACACACACACACACACACACACACACACACACACACACACACACACACACACACACACACACACACACACACACACACACACACACACACACACACACTCACAAATTAAATAGCTGATAGGATTTTCATTATGCATGATTGCCATCTCGTGGCCAAAGGAACCATGTGACTAAGACTTAATGCATAACCTTCTTCGCTGTCAGACGCACTGAAATAAAACATTTTATATTCAAATGTCTATTCTTAGCTCGGCCAAAAACAGAAAAACAGAATGGCCATGTCTGTTTTTCTTTCAAGGGTGTATTACCATTGTGATTTACAGGAGCTAAAATCCCGAGGGAGCATTTAAAAGAGCGCATGAGCGCTTTTTTTCTTCTGAAAATAATGCGTTTATTCAGCATCATCTGGTTCGACGAGGCCTCGAGGGGCCTGGATTCTGGTCCAGGCCTTGATAAATGCTGCCATCTAGTGGCTGGAACCAGGAACTACCACAGTCTGCAAGACGCAGGTCAGTATTTGTTTCAATAAAAAACGAATAAATATGGAAAATTTGGTCTTTCAGATCAAAATAAATGATGAAGAAATAGAGAGAGTAAACTCTACAAAGTTCCTTAGGGTCCTCATTGATGACTGTCTAAACTTTAAATGTCATGTAGATCACCTTGTGCAAAAACTAAATACAGGACTGTCTCAGAAAATTAGAATATTGTGATTTTCTGTAATGCAATTAAAAAAACAAAAATGTCATACATTCTGGATTCATTACAAATCCCCTGAAATATTGCAAGCCTTTTATTATTTTAATATTGCTGATCATGGTTTACAGCTTAAGAAAACTCAAATATCCTATCTCAAAAAATTTGAATATTCTGGGAATCTTAATCTTAATCTATAAGCCATAATCAGCTATATTAAAATAATAAAAGGCTTGTAATATTTCAGTTGATTTGTAATGAATCCAGAATGTATGACATTTTTGTTTTTGTAATTGCATTACAGAAAAGAAAGAACTTTATCACAATATTCTAATTTTCTGAGACAGTCCTGTAAATATGTCGGTCTGTTTTTCAAGACACCTGCTTCCAACCTCTGCCCTTCTCATTCTTTATAAAGACTTTGTTTAAACCACATTTAAATTACTGTAATATTATTTGGTGTAATACCTATCCCAGTCATCTAAAAAGATTTGAAGTTTTACAGAAAAAAAATGATCCGTGCCATCTCCTGGACTGAATTTAATTCACCTACTCGCCACCTGTTTGCCCACTATGGTATTCTTCGCCTTAAAGAATATAACTACTTCCATAATGCTTGTATAATATATCATGTTGGTCTCAGGTTTGAATCACAGATTAACTCAACTCATCCCAATCTCCGTTGTTCCCCAGCACACCCACAATACTAGACATAAACACCTTATTATAGGAAAACAACGTAAACTTGTGGGAACAAGTTTGAGTGTTGTGTGTCAGGGAAACAGATCTGGAACGAGTTGAATGAGCCTTAAAAAGTCACAGTCCATCTCCATATTCAAACGTCAGTTAAAGAAACAATTGTTAAGCTCATATATATAAATGTACACTCCGGGATCACAAAATGTTTCACGTTAAGTGTTTGTAATGTGATATGTTGTAATGTAAGTGGTAGTCTAGTATAATGTGCATGTTGTATTGTTAAGTGTGTATATAAGTGTAAATGCATGTACTGTATGTATTCCTGTCTAATGTATTTATGTTCATTGGCTCCTACCATAAGCTTTTGATAGCTTCTCCAGGAAACCAATTTACGACGGAGTATTAAGGCCAAACTAAGACAAAAAAAAAAATAGGAAATTACGAGAATAAAGTTGTAATAGAATAAAGTCGTAATATTACGAGAATAAAGTCGTAATTTATGAGAATAAAGTCGTAATATTACGAGAATAAACTCGTAGCATTACGAGAATAAAGTTGTAATATCATGAGAATAAAGTCGTAATATTATGAGAATAAAGTCGTCATATTATGAGAATAAAGTCGTCATATTATGAGAATAAAGTTGTAAAATTAAGAGAATAAAGTCGTCATATTATGAGAATAAAGTCGTAATATTATGAGAATAAAGTCGTAATATTATGAGAATAAAGTTGTAAAATTAAGAGAATAAAGTCGTAATATTATGAGAATAAAGTCGTAATATTATGAGAATAAAGTCGTCATAATACGAGAATAAAGTCGTAACATTACGAGAATAAAGTCGCAATTTATGAGAATAAAGTCGTAATATTACGAGAATAAAGTCGCCATAATACGAGAATAAAGTAATAACATTACGAGAATAAAGTCGCAATTTATGAGAATAAAGTCGTAATATTACAAGAATAAAGTGTTCATTTATGAGAACTCTAACAGGAAGAGTGTGTTAAAATGTTGAATATTGAGCATCTTGTGAAGTTATATTTATATATTTATAATATATTTAATATTACGATTTTATTCTCGTAATATTACGACTTTATTCTCATATTATTATGACTTTATTTTCGTAATTTCCTTCTTTTTTTTCTTAGTTTGGCCCTAATACTCCGTCGTACCAATTCACATGTGTGTGTGAATAAAATAAAATAAAAATAAATAAAAAAAATAAAAAATAAGTAGCGCCACCTAGGGGCCGATGCGCACGCATCCAGAGATAGATAGACGGATCGTGTCCCCAACAATTTACGGTATTTTAATTTGGTTTTTGTCTCTTTGTTTTGTTGTCATGGTTTCCATATATGCAGTTACTTTGAAGCTTGCTAAAATAAATCACCTGACAACTTCCCTGTGACGTCACGGATCCTCTACGTTTCTCAGGTTTGTTTTTACCTGCCGTGAGTCAGAAGGCCTCAAACACAACAACACACACGTGTCCCGTTTAAATACACCACCACAAGTATGTTATCAACTGCTCTTAACACAATAACACAGCGCTACCACTTTTTACTCATATTTTTTATGTATTGTGTGTTTTTTTTATCAAAATCAGAATCAGAAATAAGTTTATTGCCAAGTGGTTTAACACACACAAGGAATGTGTTGTGGTGATTGGTGCAGTACAAAAGAACAAATAATATTATTAAAAGAAAATGTACAACATGTTGGTCGTAAAGTGCCTGATTAATGAGTCTGTGCAAAGATGACCTACAGTAGGATGTGCGTTAATGTGACGCATAAGGTCAGGATTGGAGTCTTTACGTTAATGTAACGTAGAGGGGTTGTGTATTTATGTATCGTGTTTGATTGTTTGTTTCACTGTGTTTGACTCTCCGTGCTGCCTTTTGCCCAGGTCGTCGCTGTAAATGAGAAACTGTTCTCAACTGACTTACTTGGTTAAATAAAACAATAAATTAATTAAATACCGTAAATAAAAAAAAACACCTAAGAGGTTCTATGACAGCTATCATTTTCCACAGTTTTACCCCCTTTTTTTAAACATAAATTATGAGGAATGTGGATAAAAGTCAAATTTTGTATTTCCTGACACTGTATAAATGCAACAAAAAAAGGCCACTCATTCACATCTCAGATTTACTCACCATCTCTCTTGACTCTGTCTCCCCTCTGCTGGGAAAGTCCAGCGAGGTTCTGACGGCCGGAAAACATGAAACCATCAAACTGCCCCTCAGTTTGTAATAGTCACTCCACAAAGAAGAGGCGGGGGGGGCTGTAAAGTTATGTCACAGACTGGGAGCTCTGCTGAGCTACAGGAAGCCAGGTCGCCTCATTAGTCCTGCAACTCCACAGCAGCTCGGTCCTGCAACACGATCCTGTAACTCCACAGCACCTCGTTGGTCCAGAAGGTCGTTGGTCTAGTAGTTGAATCCAGCAGCTTGTTGGTCCAACACCTCGTTGGTCCAGCAATTCGTTGGTCCAGCACTTCGTTGGTCCAGCAATTCGTTGGTCCAGCACTTCGTTGGTCCAGCAATTCGTTAGTCCAGCAATTCGTTGGTCCAGCACCTCGTTGGTCAGCAATTCATTGGTCCTGCACCTCGTTGGTCCAGCACCTCGTTGGTCAGCAATTCATTGGTCCTGCACCTCGTTGGTCCAGCACCTCGTTGGTCCAGCAATTCGTTGGTCCAGCACTTCGTTGGTCCAGCAATTCATTGGTCCAGCAATTCGTTGGTCCAGTAATTCGTTGGTCCAGCAATTCGTTGGTCCTCTTCGGTCCTCCAGCCTGAGAACCCAGGAACTTTTCCAGGCTTTGGGGGAACCAGTAAACTCCAGTGAAGACCACAGACACACATCCTTGACCTGCACAACCACGTCATCCCAGATCAGAAACACCAGACCTCTGCGGACCGAGGGAACGAGGGACCGGCGTGACGAGGAGCCTCACCTGCTTGCCTCGGCTGATTTCCGCCCCCCCCAGACGCCACAGCGTCCTGCCCCCCCTCCGTGTCCCCTCGCCTGTTACACCACACTTCCTCGGCTCCTCGTCTCCACCTGACCGATCCACTCCATCAGCTCCCGGCTCTCGACTGGCTGCTCAACCCTTCCCGCTCTCACGCCTTCATTCACCCCCCCCCAAACCCCCCCCACGGCAGCCCGGCCAGTCACCTGTGGACTTGGAGGTACTCACAACCGTCTCCCAATCTCCCGCCCTCTTTGCCGCGTCCTTATCTTGTCCATCTCGCCCATTCCTGTCATTTCCACCTCTCTCTCCCACTCCGCGCTTCTTCCTCTGCCTCTAACCAACCATTACCAATTTCCTTTGACCCACTACTTGCTATTAGCCCCCTTGGCCGTCCTCCTCCTCCCCTTTCCTCTCATCCCTCCGCTCTCCATCGCACGTCTCTGCCTGTTCCTCCTTATATATCCTCAGCCGTCGCGATGCCTTCTCTCCCCATCTCCAGCGGCATGAATATATTATTATCCACACAATGGGGCCCCTGCTTATTGTTTATGAATTACCAGCCTTGCGGCCAAACAAAGCCTATTTTCATAAGAAACCTCCATTTCATTTCAGCTCCAATTAGATTGGGGGGCTGAAGAATGGGAGTCCTCAGGCCTCAGCCCCTAAGGATGGCAGGTCCATTCAGCGGCATTCAATGGGGCCTTATTGCTTTCCCATACAAAAGAGCACGTGGACGGGCTTTCAGACTGAAACACCAACCAAAAATGACTGGGAGACAGTACTGTACAATAACAAATCTTTAAAGAAAAGGACATTGAGTGCTTATCCTCCCATCCATCAATTCATCCCTCACTCTGGGCTTTCTTCTCCTCCTCCATTCGTATATTGTAAGAGCTGGACATTAATGACAGACAGATGAAAGAGAAAGGGAGTGAAAGAAGGAGAAGGAGAAGAAGAAGAAAGAGGCAAAGCAGCTCAGTTTTTCACAATACATGTCAAGTCTAAATGATCACTGGCTGCTGAATAGACGAAGGGAGAAGAAATGAGTTGTGTGTATGTGAAAGTGTGTGTGTGTGTGTGTGTGTGTGTGTGTGTGTGTGTGTGTGTGTATATACAGCTGATTGATTCTCTGCGTTGAGGAGAGAGAGAGAAAGGAGTGAGAGAAAGAGAGAAGAAGACCTTGATGCTTTTTTTTCCCTGAGTGCGACAATAGTCGTCGGGTCTGAGCTGTATTGTGGATCGCCCACTGTGACAAGCTGTCACTCCATCCTGGTGGAGAGAGAGAGAGAGGAGGTGAAGAGGGGGGTGATGGCGTTGGTCAGAGTCCTGACAAGGCAAGGCGTGCAAAGTTTCACCTCGGTGAATCCGGGCAAGACAAGGCAAGTTTATTGTACCGTATTTTCTGGACTATAAGCCGCTACTTTTTTTATAGGTTTTGAACCATGCAGCTTATACAACGGTTTTCTGTGGATTTTTCTTCCACCGCTCGGGCGTTCTAACTGGAATTAGAATCAAAACTAAGACAAAATAAATGCAAAGAAGAATACGCCACTTATTCTTTAGCAGATAGAAGTAGGTAGAAACAGATTTCAAACAGATAAATAGATAAATAAATACCGGTTATTTTCTCTTGGTTCTGTCCCGTTTTAATCAGCAAAGTTGCTGCCGTTTTAAAAGACACTGTTAGGAAAGATCTATTTAGGTACAAACATGTACATCATTTACAGTTCAGAATCCTTCTGTACATGTAGTAAATATCTAATCTAACAACATAAATATCTTTTTTTTTTTAAATAGAGCGGATGCAGCTTGTATATCTTTTTTTAATAATTTTTTTAGAAATAGAGCGGATGCGGCTTACAGTGGGTTGCAAAAGTATTCACCCCCCTTGAACTTTGTGACCTTTTGCCACATTTCAGGCTTCAAACATAAAGATATAAAACTGTAATTTTTTGTGAAGAATCACCATCAAGTGGGACACAATCATGAAGTGGAACGAAATGTATTGGATATTTCAAACTTTTTTAACAAATAAAAAACAGAAAAATTGGGCGTGCAAAATTATTCACCCCCCTTAAGTTAATACTTTGTAGCGCCACCTTTTGCTGCGATTACAGCTGTAAGTCACTTGGGGTTTGTCTCTATCAGTTTTGCACATCGAGAGACTGAAATTTTTGCCCATTCCTCCTTGCAAAACAGCTCGAGCTCAGTGAGGTTGGATGGAGAGCGTTTGTGAACAGCAGTTTTCAGTTCTTTCCACAAATTCTCCATTGGATTCAGGTCTGGACTTTGACTTGGCCATTCTAACACCTGGATATGTTTTTTGTGAACCATTCCATTGTAGATTTAGCTTTATGTTTTGGATCATTGTCTTATTGGAAGACAAATCTCCGTCCCAGTCTCAGGTCTTTTGCAGACTCCATCAGGTTTTCTTCCAGAATGGTCCTGTATTTGGCTCCATCCATCTTCCCATCAATTTTAACCATCTTCCCTGTCCCTGCTGAAGAAAAGCAGGCCCAAACCATGATGCTGCCACCACCATGTTTGACAGTGGGGATGGTGTGTTGAGGGGGATGAGCTGGGTTGCTTTTACGCCAAACATAACGTCTTGCATTGTTGCCAAAAAGTTCGATTTTGGTCTGATCTGACCAGAGCAGCTTCTTCCACATGTTTGTGTCTCCCCGGTGGCATGTGGCAAACTTTAAACAACACTTTATATGGATATCTTTAAGAAATGGCTTTCTTCTTGCCACTCTTCCATGAAGGCCAGAATTGTGCAGTATACGACTGATTGTTGTCGTATGGACAGAGTCTCCCACCTCAGCTGTAGACCTCTGCAGTTCATCCAGAGTGATCATGGGCCTCTTGGCTGCATCTCTGATCAGTCTTCTCCTTGTATGAGCTGAAAGTGTAGAGGGGCGGCCAGGTCTTGGTAGATTTGCAGTGGTCTGATACTCCTTCCATTTCAATATTATCGCTTGCACAGTCCTCCTTGGGATGTTTAAAGCTTGGGAAATCTTTTTGTATCCAAATCCAGCTTTAAACTTCTCCACAACAGTATCTGGGACCTGCCTGGTGTGTTCCTTGTTCTTCATGATGCTCTCTCTTTAAACGGACCTCTGAGACGATCACAGTGCAGGTGCATTTATACGGAGATGTGATTACACACAGGTGGATTCCATTTATCATCATTAGTCATTTAGGTCAACACTGGATCATTCAGAATCCTCACTGAACTTCTGGACAGAGTTTACTGCACTGAAAGTAAAGGGGGTGAATAATTTTGCACACCCAATTTTTCAGTTTTTTATTTGTTAAAAAAGTTTGAAATTTCCAATACATTTCGTTCCACTTCATGATTGTGTCCCACTTGATGTTGATTCTTCACCAAAAATTACAGTTTTATATCTTTATGTTTGAAGCCTGAAATGTGGCAAAAGGTCACAAAGTTCAAGGGGGGTGAATACTTTTGCAACCCATTGTATATGCAGGTGCGGCTTATAGTCCAGAAAATACGGTATATAGCACTATCAATGGCCACGGTTACATGATGTTTTTTAATTCTGAATTAATAATTCTGAATTAAATAATTCCGAATTAAACTATTTTCCTTCGAGTTTACATGGAAATAGTAATTCCGTATTGAGGTTTACATGGAAAACACGTTTGATCGGCTTTATCCAATTATGGGGGTTGGGAAGGTTCTCATTGGATAGGGCGGCGGACCGGAAGTTACATATACCGGAAGAAAAACAAACTTAGCTGCTTAGCGGTTTTCTCTTATAAAACAGCACCTGAGTGGAATAACATCCCACAGAACATTAGAGAGTCCATTTCATACAATGTCTTCAAATATAATCTTGGGAATAGTTTGATCGATAATCAAAGATGAGAACATTGATGTGGGGATGAACTGTGTATATTGTAAGGGTTGAATTATGTATGTTATATGTTATTGCTGATGTGTTTGTACTTTGTGTTTTAATCTTTTTTTACTAGGTAATAGCCTATTATTTCTGGCAGGGGGACTGCCAATGTAAACTAGCCTTTTGGCTACAATTGGGTACATTTACATTTTATTTTATAAAATGTTTCTTAATGTACGTTGTCCCTCTCTAACAAATAAAAATAAACTGAAACTGAAACTAGCCGCTACAACTTTGAAAAGCTCACATTTTGATGTTTCCTACCATCTGTTCTTTTAATTATTTCCAGGTCCTCCAAGCTATTTATTAAATAAATGGTCTCTGCTCTTGACCAGCGTTTACTGCGTGCTGCCATCTTGAAACTTTGTTTCCAAAACAAGCCCAGCGCAGAATATAAGCGTCATGGAGACAGACGGGCGAGGGAACGAGCAGCGCAGAAAGACCGGAATTAATTTAAAGCCGAATGAGTGTATACATCATTGCGGAAATATTCTATTCGGATTTAAAATCAGAATAAACCAGCCACTTACTTCGGAATTAAGTTTAATTCGGAATGGCCATTTTCATTCGGAATAAGCTGTTTACATGGTCATTTTTACTCATTTTAAATCAGATTTAATTTAAATTCTGAATTAAAGAGGAATTAAACTACCCATGTAAACGCACTGACAGAGTCGGGACCACAAGGTCACGTGGTGCAGCGCTCAACTTTATCTCTGCGGATCTGGGGAATATTCCACGCCGCACAAAAGGCGGTGTTTTCATTTCATTACCAGCGCCAGGACCAGGTGAGAGTCCCAGAGAAAAGGTTGACATCTGCGCTCATTCATCCGGCAGCAGAAAGGCGTGACACAAATCATGCGCAAGAACAATGGGCTCAAAAGGCTGCTTGTTTCAGGAGGAAGCTGCACACAGAGATGCCTCCATGTCCTAAAATGTACATTTGAATGGCTTTCATTAAAAATAATAAGTCAGGCGGGCCGCTCGGTGGCGCAGTGGGTTAAGCAGCGGCTCATATACTGAGGCTACAGTCCTCCTGCAGCAGTCGCAGGTTCGAATCCCAGCCTGCACACCTTTACTGCATGTCATCCCCGATCTCTCTCTATACCCCTTTCATATCTGCAGCTTAAATAAAGGGCCACTAGAGCCCAAAAAAACCTTTAAAAATAAAAAAAAAGTAAGTCAGGGACTCTGATCACGTGAAACTTATTAAACATCTGAACCTACATCGTTTAAACATAAAAAACAGACCTGTTGGAGCTATTGTCACTTTTGCATTATTTAATCATTTATTGTTTAGTTACTTTTTGTGTTTTAGTTTTGGGAACACGCCTTTGTTTATGATATTTAGTATAGAGGGAATGCGCATGACGTCACAGACACGACTTCACAGCGGGTTTCGTCCACTGAGTGTCAGAAAGACTGAGTGGCAGAAAGACTGAGTGGCAGCGTAAACTTTCAGTTTGAGCAACTGGAAAACATCTAAAATGGGAAAGAGCTGTTGTGCGATCGATTGTACTCATAGATTTAGCAAGAAATCTGAGTTATCGTTTCATAGACTGCCGAAAAAAAAGCTTAAGAGAGACAAATGGATCGCTGCAATTCACAGAAACAACTGGATTCCAGGCACCGAAACGTTCCCGTTTTGTACCAGGTAATGTTGGATCTTTGGGTAGCTAAAGTTAAACTGTTAAATCATAAAGTTCGGTGACGTCATCACTTTAATTCCGCCAACAAATCCTGCCTTGAAGTCGGACCAAGCGTCAAGACTTTTGTAAGCCTTCAAGCTTTGCTTCGTGTATTTCCCCAGCGTAGAAATTAAGTACATATAAATATCAGGAAACTGGATTCGTGGCCAAATATTAATGTCCATGGACCACTGGTTCTTGGGGTAGCTGTACGGGTCACTGTCAAGTCCAACTGCCTTTAATTTTTGCCACTCAGTGCCAGTAAGAGGGCGTGGTTCAGTGGGAATGTGACGTCAATGCATTCCCTCTAATGATTAAGTTTATTTCGGTACTTAATCATGCTTTTATTTTGAAGGGTAGCTGGAGCACAGCTTTGTTCTTTGTTTGCCAATGGAATAAACCTCAAGAAACTTTATTTTTTGCCTGGACAATGGACTTTGTTTATCCTGTGTAAATTCACTTCCTGGGTGTTTGATTTGATTCAGTTTATTATAGTTTGATACTTTTGAGTTTTTTAATAATTCACCTGGAGGACAAATAGCCACTAAGACCACAGAATTTAAAGAAAGTACATATTGTAAACGTGCACTGTTGCAGCAAATCAATTTCTGAAATAAAAAAAACAAAACAGATTTATACTTACAGGAGGCGCAGAGACTCTTTAACATCGAGGCTGTAAACTCGTCCCTCGAAGACAAATAAGCACCAAACTAAAGTAGCTCAGGAGGAGTGGGGCAGTAATTGACCTACTTTGAGGTACTTAAAGTCTAAAAGTTAAGCCACTCAGCAGCTGGAGTTGTTCGCTTCTTCAGACCGGCAGGTTAGATGATATCTAAATTAAATTAGATGAATAAATCCACTTATGCGCAGCAGCACAATAAGACATGGCAACCGTGCAGATAATAAGGTGATGGCCAGATGTCTCGGGCACATCCCCACGATGCTCCTGGGATTTTTTATAGTTTTTTTGTACATTTGTTTGTTTTTTTGTCTGTGTGTCAACACTTGATGGTAGAAAAACTCAGATATCAACCACAAGATCCAGGTTCAGCCCAAATGGGGGTGAGTGACAGTAAATAATTACACGTGTCCCTCCTTGTCAACTTGATGTGCAGCAGTTACATATTGTTACATATTGTTATTTACAATATCAGTTGTCCCAAAATGGGAAACAAATATGAAAATGAGGAATAACAGTCACACTATTCTGTGTGTTGCGCATGCGCGTTGTAGTAAGTAAACCCCACTTACCCGTGCGCTCTCATGTGCACCTGCGCTGCTTTTGCTGCTACTTGGAAACAGAATAAAGTGGAGTCTTTCAGGAACTTTCAGAACCTTTCAGATGTTTTGTAAATGACGTATCTTGAGTTGGGGGGGTGTCATACTTGGCTCGGTGGAGAGGTCATCTGTTCACGGTTACAAGCTTTGGAGGCAGCTCGCTTCTTCAGGTAGATGAAGGTGTTTCATGCAGCATTCAAAAAACGGGGGATTTACAGTAGGACAGAATGAAGGACTCCTCCGTCTAGAACAGGGGTCGGCAACCCGCGGCTCTAGAGCCGCATGCGGCTCTTTAGCGCCGCTTTTTTTCTTATTTTTTTCTTATTTTTTTCCTTTTTTTCCTCTTTTTCCCTTTTTTTTCTTTTTTTCTCTTTCTTCTTTTTTAATCTCGACATTTCGACTTATTCAATTATTTTTAAATTTTTTTAGTACATACCGCCCATCCCTAATGTCGACGCATCAAATTAACGCAGGATACGCGCGGCAGCCATGATGCGTACGCTGGTCTGAACTGCAAGTTTACGCCGGCTTTACGCAATATGGGCATTCGCACCCAGCAGGAAAACATGGGGACAAAGCAGCATAAACGCTTGAAAGTTTGGTTACATTTTACCAAAAAGGATAACAATAGAGCGACAATACTTGCACTGTGGACATTTCAACAAATGGAGGAAACTTTTCGGGCTCGGCCGGCTGGTGCTTTCCTCCCGCGGAGTCGGCCGGCGTGTGGCCAGAAGAACCGCGCGCTTGGCCACGAGGACGAGCAGGACCGCTGCAGCTCGTCAGCTCATCTATGGAGAAGTTAAAGAGCTTCTCCTTTCATCAAGGCAGGGAAGAGTATCAGGCCAGAATAGATGAATGTCACCAAGCAGTGACTAAGTTTGTGGTGTTGAACATGTTACTGGACATTCTTGTGTAATTGCCACAGAATAATTTGTTGTATTTAATAATAATAATAATAATAATAATAATAATAATAAATTTAATTTATAATAAACTTTCCATTCGGTGAATCTCAAAGTGCTACAAGAAAAAGGTAAAAAAAAAGTCATAAGATTAAAAAAAAAAAAAAACTCAATTTAGTTAATTTCTACAGAAGAATATTTATTTTATTATTATTATTTTATATTAAATACATATTTTATATTACAAATAATTTTGTGGGGACCCCCTGGCACCATGGAGGAGCCCAAGGCTGGGGGCGTCTTAAGACCTCACTTGTATCTTTTTGTTCAAAGATATAAAACAAAGTTGATGCTAAAATCAACCTGTTTGTTCTCCTTTTTTCCAAATGAGAATAGATAAGAGAATCGATAAAGAATCGAATCGTTAAACAGAATCGAAAATGGAATCGGAATGATAGAATCTTATCAATTCCCATCCCTATTCGCCATGTTGCGGGGCGTTTACTGTACCTTCATCTGCAGTTAAAAAACAACAAAAAACTACTTTTATCTGCAGAGTTTTTCAATGCTGCCTGACTGCTTCTTTTTTAAAACTTTATTTCAAAGTTCCTGAAGAAAGGGAGCGAGTTTACTTGTTCTCAACATTTATAGTAACACACAAGTGTTAATTTTGAAACAAATCCTGCCTTTCTTTATAATTTATTTGTTACGACAGCTCACAGTGTTTAAATACGAAAAATGCACTTCGTAAAAATACATTTATCACACACCGTACCTGTCAGTAGGTCAGTAGGTCAGTAGGTATATAGCATATATTTGTTAGTATTTTGGTTACATTTTCTTTCTTTACTAAAGCTACTTGACAAAAATGTATATATCTTTTTTTTTCATATTATTGTAACCGAACAAACTGTTCAAATGTTCTATTTTGGAAGAAAGGCGGGAATAATAATAATTGTTTTGTCCGATTCATCGATTAATCGGAAAAAAAATAATTGACCGCTTAACCTCAGGCCACATTTGTAAATAAGAACTTTCTTAAATTGCTTGCCTGATGAAATAAAGGTTTAATAAAAATAATAATAAAACTGATTATTATAATAATCATTATTTGCAGCCCTAAGCCCCTTAACGGTTGATCTGTCATCATTTTGCTCCTAAAAGCCTGAACAAACATCTGACTCATCGGTCACATTTTAAAGAGAAAACATTGTGAAGGACCTTCATTCCACTCAAAGTCATTCAAACAACTCATTTATTTCCCCTGGAGGAAAAGGCTCATGTCTTAGCAGTATTTACATTATACAGTAACACATTCAAAGTCTGTACAAATCACTTGGGATGCTTGAGGATAAAAAAAAAACAAACTGCAAAAAAGGATCAAACATTAAAGACGAGAAGAAGCAAATCACTTAAAAACGGCAAGAAAGAAAGCAAAGTTTCCTGGCAGGAAGTTCACTCCAGGCTAAAAAAAAAAACCAAGATCAGCCCCGTGTCAGAAATATCCCAGTAAAAATGATTCAATAAAAAAAAATTAAATAACATGAGAAACGTTTTGAAATGGAAGGTTTCACGTGGGGAACGTCGCCGGCGGTCGTGACCGCTGACAACGTTCAAGTACCGTTCAAGTACCGCCTATGTACCGTTTATGTACCGCTGGACTCCGGTCCTGTCCTCCTCCCGCCGCCTCCTTCCCCAGCAGAGACTGATGGAGTGACGGATGACGGATGTTTGTCCTCTGGAAGGTCGTTGAGGGATAGAAGCGTTGCGTCACAGCGAGGGAGGACTAGCGGCGGCGCTCGTCTCCGAGCCGTCACTCCTGCTTTCACCTTCACAACCAGCCTTCACTTCTGCATTCCCGCTTTAGTTTCAGTTTGTTTCCCCGTGTCATCAAGTCCACATCCTCCTCCTACAAAGCTCCGGCCGGATGAAGACGAGCCTCACAGGTTGGTCTCGTCCCACGTGGGGTCGTTGATGCTCTTCAACAACCTCCTCACCACCTTCTCCAGGTCTTTCCTCGCCCGCTGCTCCTCCTCCAGCGACCTCTTCATCTTCTTATTATCCTGCAGGGATCATATTATAAACGGGTCGCCTCTATTAGTTGTTGTTTTTTTAATTGCAGGACCAGAATGCAGTGGCGTCAATTCAGTGGAAGCTAAGGTATGGCAAGGTTACGAGTCACAGAACTTAACTAGAGTATCAATCAACACGTCCAGCAAAAATACTCATCACAGAAGTCTGATATGTAGCTTATCTGTGTGGTCAAGAAAATTGGAACTTTTTCAAATGCAGTCTCGCTCACTGCAAAAACTCAAAATCTTACCAGGAATATTTGTCTTATGTCTCATTTTTTGTCAAAAAATCTCATTACACTTTAAACAAGAGACATTACCAGAAAAATAACTTGTTATTTGACCATTTTCACCTGTTTCAAGTAAATTTTCACTTGAAATTAGTAGAAAAATCTGCCAGTGGGACAAGATTTATCTTCTCATTACAAGCAAAAAAATCTTGTTCCACTGGCAGATTTTTCTACTTATTTTGAGTGAAAATCTACTTGAAACAGGTGAAAATGGTTGTTTTTGAGTCTTGTCTTAAATGTAATGAGATTTTTTTTTGACTAAAAATGAGACATTTTAACTAGAAATAAGACAAATATTCTTGTTAAGATTTTGAGTTTTTGTAGTGTATAATAACTAGTGAAATCGATCATGTTGTTCTGATTTGCATTTGTAGTTATTCTATATGTATTAAGTAATAGAATAATCAATACAAAGAGACACAGAGTAATTCCATAAATGTATTTAAAAAAACAAACATTTAACCCTTGAAGCCAAGGTGTGGCGGCTGCCGTACCTTCATACCCAATTGACGCCCCTGCCAGAATGCACCATGCAACATGTGCAGATACTCACCTGTTTCAGTTCCTGGACCTCGTCCCGGAGCGCGTAGACCACGTCCACCAGGCTCCTTCAACGGGACACAATCACAGTATTTATGCAGCATAAAACATTCATTAGGGCCCGAGCACTGACAGTGCCAAGGCCCTATTGTATCTGTAGGAATTTTTATTATTTTCCTTGTTTTTCTTCCGACGAAATGAGGGCCTTTTTTCCCCCTAAACGTGCCCCAAGTCACTAAATTTTGCATGCAAGCCAGGACCGGAGAAAAATTTGATATTTAATGGTTTGCATTAATGGGCGTGGCCTAATGGCTCAACAGCGCCCCCTAGAAAACTTTGTGCCTCAAGACCCTACGGTTTGACGTACATGCACGAAAATCGGTACACACCTGTATCATGTCACAACTTAAAGAAAAGTCTCTTGGCGCCATGTCCGAAACCGAACAGGAAGTCGGCAAATTTTGAATGAATCATGTAATTTTGCCGCAATTTATGCCAATTTCACGTGTCGTACTTTAACGAACTCCTCCTTGCAGGATCGTCCGTTCGACATAAAACTCGCTCAAGACGTTAACGATGAAAAGTTATCAAAATCAAGAGTTTTTGTGAAATGGCGTGGCCGTGGCGCCGCGTCATACTTCAACGCTAAACAGGAAGTGATATTAGTAGCTGATTGGTCGATATTTGATTTCTTCTTCCGGCTCTCGACGAAGGCGGACGCTTTTTCTGCTCTCTCCCTTATCTGCCTGCCCTGCTACTGCTTTGTTTTGTCTCGTCTTCAGAGTCTCTTCTTTTTCACTCCTCCGAAAACTCTACAACTCTACAATCATGGAATTGATTAACTGGTCTCTCAGCACAATTGAGGACAATTGGGACATTTTTTTCTGGGTACACAATGGATTCCTATAAATATTGGAAGCCTTTGTGTCTCAAAATTCTGTCTGTCGAGGATGTTGAAGACGCCTTCATAATTGGATTTATGATAGCAGGATTTCTCCTGATCATCCTCCTGATAGGAGGTGGGGGATTACTTGTCTACCGACAAACGCGTAAGACGTCGACAGCTGTTTTGGCTCTTTCAGAGCTGCTGGACGTGGCTGAAGGATCAAGCAAGGCGACCAATGCTCAGACTCTAACGTTGGGGGAGCAGGGCCGTAAGCTGGATGCGATTCTCAAACAGAATCGCAGGCTTGCGGCGGTCTTTGAGCTCATTGGCAAGATTGATAACACCCTGTAGAAGTTGGAAGCTCGGCTTGGCGGGAAGTGATCACAAATTCTACAGATTGAAGTTGCCATTGCTGAACCAGAGGACTGAAGGCAGACGGAAAATTACTGGGCCGCCTGTTTTCAATATAATTGTTGATTCTATAATCTGCCCTTGACAAAGCGGTCTTAGGCCGATCACTCCTGGTCACAATCTCCCTGGTGGAATGTAAACAAGATGACTCTGCCCCCCTCTAACCCTCCCCCTCTCCCACGAACACCTGCGGATCCCTGTTGCAGAACTGTACCGAGCCGCCTGATAACATCAAGGACATCGGCTGAGAGCAGCTCTGGGCGAAGGTTCACGGACGGACTCATCGCTACAGTTACTGATAAACACACACACCTCCCTCAATTCAACGCCTTCCTCGGCCCCTCCCTCTTATCACCAGCCCCCCTCAACGCAGTCAACAGGTTTGAGATCCACGCCACTGGCTGCGGTGCTCACTTGGGGTACTGTGCCCCCGCCTCATCCCACCAGAGTTAGACGACCATCAGCTGATCACCACCTGATCGGCTGTTTGGGGTTAAGAAGACCTGCAGACCCGACGGTTCGGATCACTGCAAAAACTCAAAATCTTACCAGGAATATTTGTCTTATTTCTAGTTAAAATGTCTCATTTTTAGTCAAAAAATCTCATTACACTTAAAGCAGCACAATGTAACTTTTCCACCTTAATCTAATATTTCCAGAGTCATTGTGATGGTACATCAACTTCCAACAGGTTTAATGAACCTGTGTCATGGTCTGAGGGGTCTGTATCACCTTCACTGGCACTATGTAACTTTGAGGTGCATGGTAGGAACCCTTCCACACTACTGGTAAAACACTACCGCTTTTGTGCAAAGGAGCCGCCAAACTCAACAAAAGCTGAAAGTTACGTTGTGCTGCTTTAAAACAAGAGTCATCACTGAAAAAAACAACAATTTTCACCTGTTTCAAGTAGATTTTCACTTAAAATAAGTAGAAAAATCTGCCAGTGGAACAATATTCTTTTGCTTGTAATGAGAAGATAAATCTTGTCCCACTGGCAGATTTTTCTACTTATTTCAAGTGAAAATTTACTTGAAACAGGTGAAAATTGTCAAATAACAAGTTATTTTTCTGGTAATGAGATTTTTTGACTAAAAATGAGACATTTTAACTAGAAATAAGACAAATATTTCTTGTAAGATTTTGAGTTTTTGCAGTGTGACGTTCGGACCTGAAGAGACTTCAGGCCAGTTTCCCAGTGAGACATGAACAAGAGACAGATTCCTATTACTTTTCTTCCAGGGAACTCTGTCTGTTGAAGGTTTGGACCCGACGGTTCGGACCTGAAGTTTCGGACACGACGGTTCGGATCTAAAGAGATTTCAGACCAGTTTCCCAGTGAGACGTGAACAAGAGACGGATTCCTCTTACTTTTCCTCCAGGGAACTCTGTCCGTTGCGGCTGGGGTCGTCCAGGAAAACTCTCTCCTCCCCGGGGATGATGACGCGCAGCCCGGCCTCCCGCCGCGGTCCTGGGTCACAACACAAGAACTCAGAACCCACTTAGTCCCCCCCCTCCAGGAAAACCATCATTTCTACATCACTCAGAGAGAAGCAAGGAGAGCAGGAGACGTCTGAGATCTCAGACGAGAGGTCAAGGACAGCAGAAGGAAACAGGAAAGGATCCGGGGAGGAAAGAATGGAGAAGAAACGACCAGAACACCAGTGTCTATCAAACGATAGATTTATTCAAAAGTCATGATACAGCGTCGGGGACTGAAACACTTCAGCAGTGGAGAACAATCACACTGAAGGCGCTTTTTTTTTTTTTTTCCAGATAAGACATGATCAGACGTGTGAGCTGAACATCAGAGCACACGGAGGACTCTGGACCCGTGTACTTCACGGCCATCCTTTTTTGTTTTCAAATGACAAAATAAAAATAGAGAAATAAACCAAAATAATCCGTTCCCCATATTTTGTTTTGATAATAAAAAACGGAAAACGGAAAACAGATCGTTATCCATTATCCGTTATCCGATTTCATTGATGTGTTTGAAAATCGAAATTGGGAATTAAAACAGCGAGTGGAAAACTCTTTTCTCCATTTCCTATTCGTTTCCAAGGATACTGAAAACAAGGATTGGACAAATGGGGGGATTGCACATGCGCAGTAATAAATGAAGAAAGTTGTTTCTGGTTCTTTTGTTAATCTATTGAAAATTAACAGTTTTAGATTTTTTTTTTAAGAAACAGAAAATAAATCAAATATGAAACATGAGTTTAATCTGTAATCTACGACGGAGTATTAGGGCCAAACTAAGACAAAAAAAATGGAAATTACGAGAATAAAGTCATAATAATATGAGAATAAAGTCGTAAAATTACGAGAATAAAGTCATAATAATATGAGAATAAAGTCGTAAAATTACGAGAATAAAGTCTTAATATTACGAGAATAAAGTCGTAATATTTTGAGAATAAAGTTGTAATATTACGAGAATAAAGTTGTAATATTACGAGAATAAAGTCGTAATACTAAATAAATTATAAATATATAAATATAACTTCAAAAGATGCTCAATATTCCTAATTTTAACACAGAGAGAAGTTGTTCTTCCTGTTAGAGTTCTCATAAATTATATTCTAATAATATTACAACTTTATTCTCATAATATTACGACTTTTTTCTCCATAAATTGCGACTTTATTCTCATAATATTACGACTTTATTCTCGTAATATTACGACTTTATTCTCATAATATTACAACTTTATTCTCGCAACATTATGACTTTATTCTCGTACTTTTACGACTTTATTCTCATTATATTATGACTTTATTCTCGTAATTTCCAATTTAATTTTTTTTTCTCTTAGTTTGGCCCTAATACTCCGTCGTAGTAATCTGTCTTCACTCCGTCATGAAACTGCAGTGATGTTGTGACAGTCCGTTCAGCTGCAGCGTCCAATCAATAACATGTACTGAACTTTAACATACTGCCCCCCCCCGTTGGAAACGAATAGGAAATAGAGAAAAGAGTTTTCCACTCACTGTTTTAATTCCCAATTTCGATTTTCAAACACATCAATGAAATCGGATAACGGATAATGGATAACGATCAAAACAAAAGATGGGAAACGGATTATTTTTGATTATTTCTCTATTTTTATTTTGTCATTTCAAAACAAAAAACCGATGGCCGTGAAGTCCACGGACCGCTCTGGACCCGGGACCCGTCCCTCGCTCGGTCCTCCACCCGTCACACAGTAAAGCACAGGACACTTACTCAGATATCCACAGAAAGGTGGGACCAGTTGGATTTCCTGACTAGTATTTACAGAAAAGACGATGTGCTCTTTAAAGTTCCCTCTTGGCGGCGTTTCTGAGGCTGAACGAGTGGTTTCCGTGGAAACGCTCCGGCGTGGTCGCTGCCGCCTGGTTCTTGTTCTTGTCTTTTTTTGACCTTCAGAAACTCTGAAGGTGAACATTTACACGACAGATGAGTCTTCACTTTACTGTAACACTGAATATTTAGGTCTACCTTTTAAGATACTATCTTACACTCTGGAGGCAGACGACAGAAAGTACAGGATTTAACAGACACCCCCCCCCCCCCCATCCATCCATCCCCCCCAACCCATTACATAGTTGTGCAAAAAAAATCATCTTGTAGTTAAAGTATAAACTTTGACAGACCAAAGGAAGGTAAAAAAGAAAAGTGAGAGAATCTCTTCTCCAGGGATCATTTTGTAAACACTGACAGAGAGAATTAAAAAAAAAAACAGGAAAAGAAAGATACAAAAACCCGGATAAATACGAGAAACAAACCCAGAGCAGTTAAATAAATGGAACCTGGACCCACATCGTCGACGCGCTTTCTCGCCCCGCTCGCTGTCAGAGGACGCCGACCGGGAACCTTTCATACCCTCAGTGGAAAAATACTTCTGCAGAAAAATAGTTATCGATGCCAGACGCAACGGGGAACCTCACAGGCCGGGAACCTCACGAGCCGGGAACCACAGGTCCGAACCGGGAACTGCGGGTCTGAGGCCGGTGTTCTGCCAATTTCTGCTGCTTTGCCAAAAAATGCTCCCTAATGGTTTTCTACCTTTGTAGAGCTACAATTTTACTGTGTTTTACTCCCTAGCCCACTTCCTTTTCCCCCAAGTGGTCCTTATCTCTTGTTGCCGTCATTGTAAATAAGAAAGTTCTTAATGACCTGCCTGGTTAAATAAAGGCGAATGACTGAATGAATATCAAATAAAGCCATAGAATTGTTTTTTCTCTTTATCGTATAATGTTCACAAAGTGTAATGCAATTTATGTCATGGGTAGTGGATTTTGAACGATCAAATACTATGGAGGATTTTTTTGTGCCAAAATTAAATAAATAAATACATCATTAATTAATTAAAATGGGAATGAAATATATCAACGAGTGAAACTGACAGTTTTACATTTCATGATTCACACGCAGCAACACGAAATCATTAATTAAATGTGTCATTAATTAATTAAATGCTGAAATAATAAATATATTTTTTTACTTAAAATGAATTGTATTTTAATTAATTAATTACATATTTAATTCTAATTTTAATTAATTAATTACACATTTAATTAATTAATGATATATTTCATTCCCATTTTAATTAATTAATGATGTATTATTTATTTAATTTTGGCACAAAAATACTGAACATCCCATATTATCAATTTTACATCGTGCAAGAAATGATGGGCGTGACAATCAAACTTTGAAAATCCACTGTGCGCATGTGCAGAACCACAAAGTAGCAATTCTCGGCGGGTAGCAAGGATTGGCAGAAAACCGGCAACTTTCCGAGCCAGGGACCACGGGTCCGAATCGGGAACTGCGGGTCCGAGCCCGGAGCTTCAGGAGCCGGGACGAATCAGCGCAGGCGCTCGTTAGCGTTGGTTCACTTATTCTCTCGTGAATAAGATAAATTTCCATATTTCAGTTTGGCATTTTTCTGACATGTTTAACATCAGCCGCCGTTACAGAAACTCTTCTGATCGTTTCCTCGAGAACGCAGGTTCGCCGTGGAGCTGCGGTTGCAACGTCCGTCCGAGTCTGGTGAACAGAAGCTGGAAAAGATCCCAAAATCAACCATATATATATATATACCGAATTTCTGGACTATAAGCCGCTACTTTTTTCATAGGTTTTCAACCATGCAGCTTATACAAAGGTGCGTCTATTCTGTGGATTTTTCTTCCACCACTCCGGGGGGCTCTAACCGGAATTATAATCAAAACTAAGACAAAATAAATGCAAAGAAGAATACACTACTTCTTCTTTAGCAGATAGAAGTAGAAGCAGATTTCAAACAGATAAATAGATAAATAAATACCGGTTATTTTCTCTTGGTTCTGTCCCGTTTTAAACAGCAAAGTTGCTGCCGTGTTAAAAGACACTGTTAGGAAAGATCTATTTAGGTACAAACATGTACATCATTTACAGTTCAAAATCCTTCTGTACATGTAGTAAATATCTAATCTAACAACATAAATATCTGCGGCTTGCAAATAGAGTGGATGCGGCTTGTATGCAGGTGCGGCTTATAGTCCAGAAAATACGGTATGTATAAATTAAAGTGATTGATTTAGCTAAACTTTGGGCCGCCTGCATCTGTGGTGGAAATATAATGGTTCCAAAGTTGGTCTTTTAAGCCAACGCTGCGTCTTTGCCGCCCGGCTTCCTGCTTGAGTCGTCATGACGTGTTGAAAACACGACTTTTTTCCGACGCCGGTCATTTAAAACTCGCATAAACACAAGAAACATCTAAATCGGCCTTGAGCATGCTGGGTAACGTCCCATTTGACTTTAGCAGCTTCGAGAGAAACTGCTGCTCTTCCCCCCGACGGGATCCTTTACCACGTCAACCTTCCTGAAGCGTCATCGGGTTAAGGGGTTATTAGACATTTGATCAGCTTTATTCAATAAATAAATAAATAAATAAACTCCTCCCTGATGATTTTACCTACGATAGTTTTTTTTTTCTTCTTCTTTTTAAAGCATTTGAATCGAATAAAGGAAAAAGATTGTTTTACAGTGTTTAAACGTTTGTGCTGACTTTTCATTTTTATACAAAAACAAGTTAAAACTGTGGCTCTGAGTCCGAGGCTTCCACATCCCCCTTTTCCACCAAACCGGTTCCAGGGCTGGTTCTGGTTCATAACTCGTTCAGCTTAGAACCAGCTGAGAACCGGTTTGTTTTTCCACAGCTCGGGCTCTAATGGGAGCCACATCATTACGTCGCTGCAAACGTCAGTTACGTAAAAGTTGAAGCCACAACAACGTATTTTCTAGTAGGCCTGTGTTGAAAAGATCGATTTTCCAATTCTAAATCGATTCTCATATTAATTCCTAAAAATCGATTCATATGTCTAAAGATCGATTTTTTTTTTTTTTTTTTTTTTTTTTAATTTTTAAATTTTTGATTTTTTTCCCATCATTACAACTTTTGGTATTTTTTTGTTTATGCCCAAAAAAGGATTGTTTTGTTGGACACGAGAATAACTAGTGCCATGTTTTTGTCTTTTAGATATGTTTAAAAGTATGAAAACATTAAAGTTTTCAGTTATGATTGCATAAATTGTCTATATTTATTTGCTTTATATACTGTCTTGGGGTTACATTTGCATAAAATGCTAAAAACCAAATTCGCATCAATGGGAAATGGGATAAATTGATAATTCTGACCCCGGATGTTTCTGAAAGCAGTTCTATCAGCATTCTGGGAGCTGATTGGTCCTTACAGCATCATTAGCTGCCAATACTTGCTGTTGAGTCTCAATATAATACTATTATTAATATGTTGCATAATTACTCAGTCATATAATTCATGCAACAGCTCAAAAAACTGTTTTAATAACACTAACCCAAATCAATATCGGAATCGAATCGGATCGAATCAAAGTGTGATAATCGATTCTGAATCTTAAGAATCGGAATCGGAATCGAATCGATTCTTGATATTTGAATCGATCCCCAGCCCTATTTTCTACCTTGGAACCAGGTTTTCTGGCCCGGAGCCAGTTTTTTTGTCAGTGGAAACAGAAAAGCCCGGTTAAAAACTCCGGTTTGGTGGAAAAGGGGTACCAGATACATCTAATTGAAGCTCAACATGGTGACTGAACGATTTAAGGACTTAAATATTGTGTATCTCATGTCAGAAAACAGGTTCTGGACATTTCTGGGTCATTTCACTGAGTTACAATCATCCTTCAAAAGCAACATATAAATAAATGAAAGAAATAAATTAAATAAAAACAACTGTTCAACTGCTTCCATATCGATCTAGATTATTAACAATAAGTGCATTTCCAAAGTAATAAACTGTATAAAACATAGTCCTATTAAACGAAGGCATTCAGTTTGTAATTCAGGGACGTAATTCTGCAGGTTTTAATGATCAGTAGCTCTAGATTTAAAACATAAAGCGCCGGTATAACGGCAGCGGAGCTTCAGGACATTATCGCCGCCGCCGCCGCTTTCTATGTCTTCTTTGTTTCAAACCTCCAAAGAAGTTCTGATCCGAGTATCTCGGCCTTTAGGAAGGTTTGGTCCAGATTCTGACGAGAATGTGATTATTTCCTCTTTTTCAAAGGATTTTAAAAACGATTACACTGCAAAAACTCAAAATCTTACCAGGAATATTTGTCTTATTTCTAGTTAAAATGTCTAATTTTTAGTCAAAAAATCTCATTACACTTAAAACAAGAGTCCTCACCAGAAAAATAACTTGTTATTTTACAATTTTCACCTGTTTCAAGTCACAATATTTTTTTGCTTGTAATGAGAAGATAAATCTTGTCCCACTGGCAGATTTTTCTACTTATTTCAAGTGAAAATTTACTTGAAACAGGTGAAAATTGTTGTGATGAGTCTTGTTTTAAGTGTAATGAGATTTTTTTGTTTAAGAATATTTGTCTTATTTCTAGTTAAAATGTCTCATTTTTAGTTAGAAAAAATCTCATTACACTTAAAACAAGACTCATCACTGGAAAAAAAAAAATTTCACCTGTTTCAAGTAGATTTTCACTTTAAATAAGTAGAAAAATCTGCCAGTGGAACAAGATTTTTTTGCTTCTAACGAGAAGATAAATCTTGTCCCACTGGCAGATTTTTCTACTTATATCAAGTGAAAATCTACTTGAAACAGGTGAAAATTGTTGTTTTTTCATATTTCATCACCAGAAAAATAACTTGTTATTTTACAATTTTCACCTGTCTCAAGTCACAAGATTTTTTTGCTTGTAATGAGAAGATAAATCTGGTCCCACTGGCAAATTTTTCTACTTATTTCTAGTGAAAATCTACTTGAAACAGGTGAAAATTGTTGTTTTTTCCAGTGATGAGTCTTGTTTTAAGTGTAATGAGATTTTTTTGACTAGAAATAAGACAAATATTCTAAGACAAATATTCTTGTTAAGATTTTGAGTTTTTGCAGTGTAAAGTCTGGAAATGTTCAATTCCATCCTGCTGAGTCCTCGCTAACACGAGTTGAGCTTCGAGTCGTCAACCGACTTCGAGATAAAATGCTGAGAATTGTGTGTTTGAGCTCGGGAACTAGCGCCTGGTCGGCGCTACGCTCAAATACTCCTGGAAACACGCTGCAGCTAAGTGCTTCCTGGTAAGTTGAATACACTCCTTCCTGAATTGCATCTGAATATCAGACAGGAAAAGCTTAGTCCCCCCCCCCAAACCCCCCCCATCGAGCTCCCCGCGTTCGTGGTCAAACAAGGGGCGTGGTCACATTCCAGATAAACGAACAGTAATTAGCTAACACGTACTGCAGAAAGAGAGGAGGCACATAAAAGGGGAAACGGCAGAAGGCAACGGGGAAATACGTAAAAAAAAAACAAAAAAAAAAACATCTTCAGTCGAAAAATAAATTAAATAAGTTAACATAGAATGAGCATGTAAAATAGAAAATAAATACATACATTTAAAAAAACAATCTATTTCTTTCGTACACTGAAGGTCGGAGATGTGAGCGCGCTCTCCGCCCGCTAATGGCGCCGGTTGCGGCGGCGCGCTAGTTCTGGTGCGAGATGCAGCTCTTCCGCGGCACCGAGCCCATCCGGTACGTGTGGCTGGTCCAGATGGAGTCATAGTCCGAGTCCTCCGACAGGTCCGAGCTCAGCTCCGGCCGCGACACGCTGCTGCGGCGGCCCGGCGGCTCCGCGCAGGGCCGGTCCACGTCGGCTAGCACGTGGTTGTGCATCAGGTCCGTGCCCTGCCAGGCTGCTCGCGGCGTTTCCAAGGCGACGGAGGATGGAGGAGGAAAGTGGGGGGGGGACGGGGGGACGGGTGGCAAAAATGCCACAAATGGTAAAATCATAAAAGCGATGACACAGACAGGATGAGAGGATGGAGGAGGTTAGAAAACAGATGGAGGAGAAAATAAAAGACAATGTGGGAAAGGAACTCGAGGAAAAGTGTGAAGGAGAGACAGAAAGAGAAGAGACTGTTAGGAGGACCGGGTCAGAGTGGGCGGAACACGTGAGGCGCCGGTCCGAGCCTCTCCTCCTCCCAAACATGTGCGAGGCGGCGTCAGCGGTTTCTTACTGGAGTTGAGGGTCTGCCGGGTCTTGGCGCTGGTGCAGTACGCCTCGATCACCTTCAGGATCTGGGCGTCCTCCTCCAGCGCAGCCGTGCCTGCGGGGAGAACCCAGAACGGGGAAACGGTTCGGTTCACACGTGGAATAAATCTTATACCGTATTTTCGCGACCAAGATATCGTTCCTCACCTCAAGCCATTTATTTATTTAGGTATTCATTTATTTAGGCATTTATTTAGGTATTTATTTATTTAGGTATTTATTCATTCATTTATTTAGGTATATATTTAGGTTTTTATTTATTAATTCATTTATTTCGGTATTTATTTATTTATTTATTAATTCATTTATTTAGGTTTTTATTTATTAACATATTTAGGTATTTATTTAGGTATGTATTTATTCATTTATTTAGGTATTTATTAATTCATTTATTTAGGTTTTTATTTAATAACATATTTAGGTATTTATTTTTTCATTTATTTTGGTTTTTATTTATTTAAGTATTTATTCATTTATTAAGGTATTTATTTATTTATTTATTTAGGTATTTTTTAATTAATTTATTGAGGTATTTATGTATTCATTTATTTTGGTTTTTATTTATTTAGGTATTTATTTATTAATTTATTAAGGTATTTATTTATTTATGATGTTTTTTATGATACTTATTTATGATGTTCATGATTAAGTATTAATATCTATGTACGTATTAAAGAGAGGATGTGTGTAAAAATGACCAGATGTGTGTTTTTAACCATGAGTGTGTGTTTTTCTATGTTAAATGTTGACTTGACTGACTGATGTAAAGTGCTATTTAAATCAAGTTTGATTTGATTGGATCTGATCATCCCTCTGACCTCAGCTCTCAGAAACAGGAAACTACTTCCTGCAGGAGAGAAAGGAAGGTGATGTGAACGTACTCTTCCTCAGGGCGAACTCCTCCTCCGACTGCTTCCTCTCCGGCTTGCGTTTGGGCAGCAGTTTCTTCACGCTCTTGGGGCTCTTGCTGAGGTCCTGCAGGCGGGAGGACAGTGACTAAGTTTACATGCAGTCAAAACTCGGGTTATTGCTAGTATTCTGGTTACTGAAACATTCGGAATATTCCGTTTACATACGTGAGCAAACAGAGTTATCCCTGTATACATGGTAATTAATCATTTGGGAAATCTCCATCAAACCAGCGATGCACAGAGAACATTATGACGCAATTACCGTCATTTCCGCTTCTTCTTCCTGTATCCTTCACGCAACTTTTCGCTCACCTTCTTGTAAATCTTCTATCCCGGTACTTTTTACCGTCTACAAATACCAAAATGTTCATATCCTTCATTACATTTATGAAGTGATAAGTCTCCTCCTCAAAAACTCTAATCTTAACAAGAATATTTGTCTTATTTCTAGTTAAAATGTCTCATTTTTAGTTAAAAAAAATCTCATTACACTTAAAACAAGACTCATCACTGGAAAAAAACAACAATTTTCACCTGTTTCAAGTAGATTTTCACTTAAAATATGTAGAAAAATCTGCCAGTGGAACAAGATTTTTTTGCTTGTAATGAGAAGATAAATCTTGTCCCACTGGAAGATTTTTCTACTTATTTCAAGTGAAAATTTACTTGAAACAGGTGAAAATTGTCAAATAACAAATTATTTTTCTGGTAATGACTCTTGTTTTAAGTGTAATGAGATTTTTTTACTAAAAATGACACCTTTTAACTAGAAATAAGACAAATATTCCTGGTAAGATTTTGAGTTTTTGCAGTGAAAAGTGTGGCGTGGTCATGTGTTTCTCCATGTTTTACAAAAGCTACAAACTTTTTTTCAAAAGCTACAAACTTTTTTTACAACTACGAATTACGGTGAATTATGGCAGCACACGCACAAAATATTTCTACAAGTACAAATATTTTTTGCAGGTAGAAATATTTTTTGCACACGCACAAAATATTTCTACAAGTACAAAGTTTATTTACAGATACAAAATATTTATGGCTCTAATTTGAGCCCATACGGAGACTCACCTCTTTGTAGCAGAGCGCGGCGGAGGGTCGCAGCGGCGGCGCCGGCCGCAGGCAGCTCAGGCTCCAGGGCTTGGGCGTGTTGGGCGGCTCCAGCGGGCCCCAGATCAGGGTGCTGTGGGAGGAGCCGTGGGAGGACGGGTGGGGCAGGGTGTGGTAGGTGGGGGCCACCGTCATGGCCCGGCCCTCGCCGTGCCGGGACGGGGTGACGGGGTGGGAGGGCAGCTGGAGGGACACAACCAACAACCGTTTACCACTAAATCTCACACAAAATACATCTGGACTAAAATAGCTAGAACAGGGGTCGGCAACCCAAAATGTTGAAAGAGCCAAAAAGACCAAAAACACAAAAAACAAATATGTCTGGAGCCGCAAGAAATTTAAAGTCTTGTATAAGCCTTAGAATGAAGGCAACACATGCTTCATGTATCTATATTAGTTATAACTGGGGGAAAATCTTTTTTTCATTATGCACTTCGAGAAAAAAGTTGAAATGTCGAGAAAAAAATCGAAATGTCGAGGAAAAATTCGAAATTTCGAGGAAAAAAAGTTGAAATGTCGAGATTAATGTTGAAGTACAATTTCGAGAAAAAAGTCAAAATGTCGAGAAAAAAGTCAAAATGTCGAGGAAATAGTAGAAATTTCGTGAAAAAAGTCGAAATGTCGAGAAAAAAGTCGAAATGTCGAGGAAAAATTCGAAATTTCGAGGAAAAAAAGTTGAAATGTCGAGATTAATGTTGAAGTACAATTTCGAGAAAAAAGTCAAAATGTCGAGAAAAAAGTCAAAATGTCGAGGAAATAGTAGAAATTTCGTGAAAAAAGTCGAAATGTCGAGCAAATAGTCAAAGTTTCATGAAAAAAGTCGAAATGTCGAGAAAAAAAGTCGAAATGTCGAGATTAAAAAGGAAAGGAAAAGGGAAGAAAAAAAGAGAAAAAAAGAAAAAAAGAAGGAAAAAAGGAAAAAAAGAAGAAAAAAATAAAAGAAAAAAAGAAGAAAAAGAGAAAAAAGGAAAAAAGAGAAAAAAAGGAAAAAAAAAGTTAAAAAAAGAAGAAAAAAAGGAGAAAAAAAGGTCAAACATTTTTGAAAAAGCTCCAGGAGCCACTAGGGCAGCGCTAAAGAGCCGCATGCGGCTCTAGAGCCGCGGGTTGCCGACCCCTGAGCTAGAAGCATTTCAATAATGGCAAGAGCTAGACACTTCCTACATAGCAAATCACTCCACACTCTGTACGTTTCAATGGTTTTACCTTATTTAAATTACTGCATAAAGGTCTTGGGCAATACATATAAAAGTACTTTGGAACCAGAATTCATTCTCCAAAAAAGAGCTGTCAGAATTATGCACAATGCCGGTTATCTAGAACACACCAATCCATTATTCATTAAATCCAAAATAATAAAATTGTTCGATATTGCAGAGTTAAGGACTGCACAAATAATATACAAAGACAGAAATAACTCTTGACCCGGACAAATACAGCAAATGTTTCAGGAAAGACAGGGGAAATATGAATTAAGGGAACCAATTAATTTTAAATTACAGTCATGTAGAACTACAAGCAAAAAATGTTGCATTTCAAACAGTGGAGTGAGAATATGGAACAGTCTGAGTAAAGAGCTGAACCAATGTCCAACCATCTACAGGTTCAAAAGCAAATACAAAGAAAAGATTTTTGCCAAATAAAGGGAAGAGGAGACATGAGGTAGTGATTGTGGGGATTCAGCATAATGTGTAATAAAATGGTATATATATATATATATATATATATATATATATATATATATATATATATATATATATATATATATATATATATATATATATATATATATATATATATATTTTTACACAATATAATATGTGTATTTTTACACATATTATATATATATGTATATATATATATATGTATATTTTTATAATGTAATAACAGGTATATCTTTTGACAAAGTAAAGCTTGCTGTTATATTTATTTATATTTATTTTGTATTCAAGCAAAATTGAAAAAGAAACAAGGGGTAGGACCTCATAAGTTTTTTACTTCCTCCTACTCCTTTTCGGGCATGAAGGTTTATTTCCTTTTGATTTTGTTTAATGACTGTTTATTTGTATTCTTTTCTGATGTTTTGTGTAATTGTTTTTTTTTTTCATTTATAATATGCTCGAAATAAAGATTTCAATCAATCAATGAAAAAAAAAATCCGATCACGGAACCTCGGCGTGGAGGAAATGTCTGTAATTTGAGAATATTTCGAACTAATCGGAAGATGCAGGGCTACTTTTTGGATCTGGACTCGTATCAGCAGAAAATCTAAATCAAATGACTCGGAAGCAGAAAACCTGATCAGAACATTGAGCTTGATTCACACAGACCGTGGTATCATTTTTTTTAATCGCCTGACAGCACTAGTAATAATGTAATAATAATTAATCATAATGAGAAAGGAGTCCGGTCCCAGCGCGGACCGCCCGCTGGGCGTGACAGGAAGTGAGGCGGCAGCTGACCGTGTGGCAGGGGACGGTGAGCGGCTTGTGGCTCGGCGCCGTGGCGGCGGCGTGTTTGATCTGCCGGGACAGGTGCTCCACCCAGTCCTGCAGGTCCTGCTGGCTCAGGCACGTCACCTGCAGCCGCTCGAACATGGAGCCTGCGGGGACACGGACACTTTCAGACGCCGTCCAGAACCAACCGGGACCAACCGGGACGGACCGGGACGCGGCGTCCGTCCTGCAGCCTCACCGTTCAGCTCAAAGGCGTTTTTATGGGCCTCGCAGTCTTCCAGCCGGCTCACCATCATCCCGGCCAGCGGTAGTTTCCCCTGCGGAGGGAAACAAACACTCATAAATAAACAAATAAGAGCTTCCTAAAGTGATCCTTAAGTCAGTTTGAGGTGAGAAAAACTCCACCTGGAAGATGAAGCCGCTCATCCGGGGGCTGGCGGACAGCATGAGGAGGACGTGAGGGAAGAGCAGGAGGTAGCGCTCGTTCTTCTCCTGAAAAAACAGACAGAAGAAAAGAACATGACCTCATCGTGTGACCTCATCGTGTGACATCATCGTGTGACATCATCGTGTGACCTCATCGTGTATGGAGCTAGAACAGTCTCATTATTCGCAAATGCACACACCGTTTCACAAATGCACAGGACGGAGGGGGGAAGGGGAAGGGGAGAGGGGGTGTGCTGTTGTTTTTATTTTTATTTACTTATTTAGTTTTGTTTTTTTTCCTTTTTTTTTAAATTTATTTTTCCTTTTTCTTATTTATTTATTTTTTCTCTTATTTATTTATTTTGGTTTAATTAATGTTATGAAAAGTAAAAAAAAGGGGGGGAAAATATTGATAATTATATTGTTATTGTAAATCTTATTTTTTTCTTTTTTTAATGCCCTCAATAAAGATATCTATACAAAAAAACAAATGCACAGGACAAGTTTCACAAATGCACACACCGATTTGCAAATGCACACACTGTTTCACAAATGCACAGGACAAGTTTAGAACAATTCTCACGTGCGTACGACAAGATACACAAATGTATTTTTGATGCGCACACAAATATAACCTGATTTACAAACGTTTTTTTGTCTGTGAGCTCCATAATCGTGTGACCTCATCGTGTGACCTCATCGTGTGACCTCATACGAGACTGAGAGCCTGTTCAAGGTCAGACGTTTCGTCTCCTGCGAGGTTTATGACTCTGCAACTGTCCAAGCCTCATTCGTTAAAGAAAAAAGAAAAGGTATGCAACTTGTTCACAAGGTTATTTTGATTTACTAGTTTACAGACTCAGTGAACGCATCACGCTTCGGTTCGTCAAATAATCAGCAGATTATGCTGTTTTTTTCTCCCCAGTGGATTTCTCTCTTGTCGGGACACTCACGTTAATGTTTCACCAACGTTTATGCGAAGTGGCACTTTCACTACATAGACGTGGAAAAGAAAACCGAATGTGTCGTTGAAAAAGAAAAAGACGGGGAGAAATGTGGAAAAATAAATATGTTGTAAACTCAAATTAGAGTCTTCTGTATCTGGAATGAATGTATTCTTGAGTCTATAAGGTAATAATAAGATAATAATAAGATAACCTTGTTTGAATTGTAAAATGGGTTTGGCTAAATACAATATTTGACTAAAACTAGACTAAAATGGACAATTCTGACTAAAATAAGACTAAAATGCTCAGACTTTTAGTCGACTGAAACTTGACACGACTAAAAGGAGAATGAACGTGACTAAAACTGATAAAAACTAACATGATAGCTCGACCCAAAGACTAAACTAAAACTAAAATTGAGGCTGACAAAAACAACACTTAACTGTATGTTTATGGGTGTATGAATACATAAAAAAACTTTAATGACAAAAAAAGAGGGACCAAACACAATAGAAAGGATTCATGTTATGGTTTAAAAAGAAAGAAGAGCAGTGTCAGAGTCGTCTCACGTGATGAGTCTGTCAGGTCATCCGAGGACGCGTCTCTGCCGCATGTTTGAAAGATTTCACGCAGCCGTTTCCCACAGAGCGCAGGTCAGGGCCGACGGCGGTTACAGCCGTGTCCGTACATGTCCACGCCTGATTCAACGGCCGCAACGTTGGGACCGAAACCAACCGGCTGCTTTTAACCTGTTCACCTCCAGGGACTTTGGAGGTGAATTTCACCTAAACACGCCTATCCAAATTAAGTCAACAATATCTCCATAATTATAAGGACAATATGCATAATCTTGGTCTCAATGGAGAGCTAAGACCTCACAGCTTACGTTTCCAGTGTCAGAAAAATTGTGAACGTTCACATGCCTGAGCAAGTTGTGAAAAACCAAGGAAAAAAAATGAAATTTTTATCCTTGTGTAATTTTTTTTTTGTTTTTTTAGTTTAGTTTTTAGTAAAGTTTTTTTTAGTTTCAGTGGAAAACACCATGATAGCAATCCATATACAGGACTGTCTCAGAAAATTAGAATATTGTGATTTTCTGTAATGCAATTACAAAAACAAAAATGTCATACATTCTGGATTCATTACAAATCAACTGAAATATTGCAAGCCTTTTATTATTTTAATATTGCTGATCATGGCTTACAGCTTAAGAAAACTCAAATATCCTATCTAAAAAAATTAGAATATTCTGGGAATCTCAATCTTAAACTGTAAGTACATTTACATTTACATTTACAACAAAACGGTAAGGAAATAGAATATACTGCTTTTGGTGGGAATAGCTTTGGGATTTGCTGACGTGTGTGATGAACAATCTGATGTGCTGGCTGTGAAATGTTTGTGTTGACTTTCGGTCTGTTTTGAGATTGGTCTTGCGTTCTGTTTAGAGGTGGGGATCGATTCAAATGTCAAGAATCGATTCGATTCCGATTCTTAAGATTCAGAATCGATTATCACGATTTGATTCAATTCCGATATTGATTTGGGTTAGTGTTATTAAAACTGTTTTTTTCAGCTGTTGCATGAATTATATGACTGTAGTTCTGAAACATATTAATACTAGTATTATATTGAGATTCAACAGCAAGTATTGGCAGCTAATGATGCTGTAAGGACCAATCAGCTCCCAGAATGCTGATAGAACTGCTTTCAGAAACATCGTGGGTCAGAATTACCAAACAGATCCAGGGAGGAAACAGAGACGGAGGAAATCAGTTTCATTTTTTCCCACATTCCGTTTTAATTTTTTCCCTTTTCCATGTTGGTTGTCGGTTTTTAATTTCTGAGAATTTGGTTTTTAGCATTTTATGCAAATGTAACCCAAAGACAGTATATAAAGTAATGAAATATAGACAATTTATGCAGCGAAGCGCACAGTGTCCCCGGTTTTACTGACCCCTTTTGTAGCATTTTCTCGAAGAAAAAAAAACTTTTACGCAAATTTTTAAGCCTTTCAGGAGTTTAAAAAAAACAGCACTTTGTTAACGCTGCAGCTGCTCTTTGATTAATTAGATTGATTGATAATTAGGTTAACTAAATCCTGTAATTAATTAGATTAATGTTTTTTAATCGCCTGACAGCACTAATTGAAATGCATGTCAAATTGTATCTTGTACGATTAAAAAAATCTAAAATAAAAATACTTTGAACAAAAAAAAAAAAAATCAAATACTTTCTTGACAAAATGTACTTGGAGTTTTGACATATTAGCTTTAGGGTTTCTTGTTTGAGAAATGGTTGAAAGAAAATACCCTGACATACTCTGGTGCATAGAGCTGCTGGACCCGGTACCGGGTCCGTCGGGTTAAACTGTCACATAAACGGTGTGTTTATGTCTTAATCCTAACAGACAAACATTCTACAGGGAAACGGAGATGGTACCTCGGAGGCCGGACTCAGCACCAGGACCTGGCTCATGTAGATCACAGACCCCAGCGTCTTGATGTCGTCCCCCTCCCACAGCCGGATGCTCTCGTTGAGGATCTGCAGCTCCAGCTCCTTGCGTTTCCGGACCTCCTGGCACTGAGCCTGTGGATGAGAGAGACGGTGTTCTGCCAAGTTCTGCTGCTTTGACAAAAAATGCTACCTAATGGTTTTCTACCTTTGTAGAGCTACAGTTTGACTGTGTTTTACTCCGTAGCCCACTTCCTTTCACCCCAAGTGGTCCTTGTCTCATGCCAGACCGTTATTGTAAATAAGAATGTTATTAATGACCTGCCTGGTTAAATAAAGGCCAATGACTGAATGAATATCAAATAAAGAGATAGAATTGTTTTTTTTTTTCTCTTTATCGTATAATGTTCACAAAGTGTAACGCAATTCATGTCATGGTTAGGGATGGGCGGTATGGACAAAAAAATTTATCACGATAATTTCTGGCATTTATCCCAATAACAATAAAAAAAAATACCAATTCAACTCCACCTTTGTAACTATAAATCTATCACCACATTCAGTCTTTGGAGCCCCCAAAACACTGCTCTAAAATAATACTAAATGCTACTAAACTACACCAATTAAACTGAATTAATAAAAACCAAATGAGTTACACCTGTACTGCAAAACTGGAATGACTCAGATCCTCCATGTTTGTTACACAAAAACCTCATCAACGGGAATTTATCTATTCTTTCTTTCTTTCTTTCTTTCTTTCTTTCTTTCTTTCTTTCTTTCTTTCTTTCTTTCTTTCTTTCTTTCTTTCTTTCTTTCTTTCTTTCTTTCTTTCTTTCTTTCTTTCTTTCTTTCTTTCTTTCTCATTTCTTTCTTTCTGTCTTTCTATCTTTCTTTCTGTCTTTCTTTCTTTCTCATTTCTATCTTTCTTTCAGGCTCATATCCTTCCTTCCTTCCTTCCTTCCTTCCTTCCTTCCTTCCTTCCTTCCTTCCTTCCTTCCTTCCTTCCTTCACGTACGTTGTGCGTCGATTTAACACAGAACCATAAATCAGCTTTACACAAAAACGTCATCAACGGGAATTTATCCTTTTTACCGCGAGATGACAAATTCTTACCGTGGATAATTTTTTTATCGTTTATCGTGAACGGTAAACCCATTCCTAGTCATGGGTAGTGTATTTTGAAGAATCAAATACTCAACATCCCATATTATCAATTTTACATCGTGCAAGAAATGATGGGCGTGACAATCAAACTTTAAAAAATTGACTGTACGCGTGGGTCTCTGCGGGTAGCAAGGATTTTCAGAACACCGGCAGCCTCAGGACCTGCATCGTCATGCATCGTCTCTGAACCTCTACGTGTGGGTGCGGAGCTTACAGACAGATGCTTGAACGACGCCATGCACTTCTGGATGTCCGGCCGGTCCGGATGGCCCTCCTGCAACAACACAAGCCTGTAAGAAGACGCAGAGCTGGAGATGGGATTTAGGATCCGGCTGTTTGAGGCCCGAACACGAACCTCCATGTGCCGCTCCAGCTCCTTGAGCAGGGTGGGGTACTTGTCCAGCCTCATGAAGGGTTTACTGAGGCCGGTGGTCAGGGTCAGGATCCCGGGGCTGCTGGCCCCGCGGCCCTCCATGAACTCCCCCAATATCTCACTGGGAAACAAAAAAAAACAGATGCAGAGATTAAATCCCCAATCCGTGTATCATTCATTCATTCGTTTTTCAAAATAAAACCAAAAGAAAATGGAAAAAAACGTCTTTTTTTGGGCATTTATTTTTACAAAATTTTGAGTTTGGCCATAAAGGTAGATACATCTGCTTACATGATGTGATTTACAAGAATAGATCAAATAAATAACTCATAATTGCAGGACATTTATTGCAGTAATGTGGCAACAGATTAAAATTTGACATCCATTATACCATGGACGGATGGATGGATGGATGGATGGATGGATGGATGGATGGATGGATGGATGGATGGATGGATGGATGGATGGATGGATGGAGGATGAAATAGTCAGGTAATTATTACATCAAGAAATTAAAATAGAGCCGCAAACCATGAGCGATGCTGTCAGCATTTAGCATTCTTAAAGTAGAAGGAATAAAACAATTTAAAGAATTTAATTTAATTTCTTTATTTTTATTTATTTTTTTTTTATTTTATTTTTTATATTTTATATAACTCATTTTCACAGTATTCGTTAAGTAACTAAACTGAAAGAACGGATAATGACTAGTTTTTTCAGTTTTCGATTGTATGCTCAAATGAATAATGAAAAAATGGATAACGACCGTTTTTCGTTTTATCCATTTTTGATCTGAATTAAGTTCAGTGAGCCGAAAATGGCCTTTACATTATTTAACAAAGGTGGAAAATGGATATTTATGTGCTCTTCCGCTCCGATAAGAGGTTCACTCTGGGGACAGACGACGGAGAAAATAAGTGTCATTCTGAGGTATGTTTTTCTTTATTTCTTTTTTTATGATTATTATGATCATTATTATTATTATTATTATCTAACCTTACGTTAACGTAACACAAAAATCTGTCCAATCTTATCTAAATGATCCTCAAGTCCGGCCATTAACCCACTCATAGAGTCTCAGAGTAATCAATCACTTTGCAATAATAATAATAATAATAATAACCACAATCATATGCTGTAACAATGCACCTTTTAATATCCATGTCTACCTCATACTGCTGCACCTTTCACTTTTTTAAATTGTATATATGTTAATAAGAGCTGTCATTTTTTTATTTACTGTACAGTGAGCAAAATAACCGGAGTCTAATTCCCTGGGTCCGTGTATCTTTTGGTCATTGGATTTTTCCGTCATGAGTGGGAATCAAAAAACAAAAAACGATTGGTTTATTTGATTTTCCTTTTAAAACAAAAAACAAATATTGAATACACTGCATTTTTTCTTTTTCTGTGTTAATATGATTTAACAAAGATTCAAAATACGCTTTTATTTTCGTTTTCTATTTCATATAAGAAAAATGAAATCCCTAGTCAACAGGAAGGAAAAAACGAACCAAAAACAACCGTTTATTCCTATTCGTGCACCGGAAGCTGGCATTTACAACCGAATGAACTTAGTTCTGGATATTTAACAGGCATTCCTGTGACAATTCTCTCCAGGGGAAGTTTGATTTTAATATTTTATTGGTCGGGTTTACGTGACTCGGAAATGGCTCTGTATGCTGCAGTTCGGGTAACCATGGCAACCATAGCGGCGCTGAAACAACAGATTAAGGATTATTTTTTAAAGATTGATTAAGGACTTGTTCCACAGCGGTTTGACGCACAATGACATTTCCTGCACGTTGCAGCAGATGTGTCTCCTGCAATGCTCAGAAATGAGCGTCAGAAGATTCTGTGCTCGGCATCATCTGAGGAGAAAAAGGCTACGCAGAGCTGGAGAGCGCTTTGATTCATCATGGCCGAATGACCGGCTATCTGTCTTCACTGGGGGTGCATGCTGGAGAAGGTCGGGTTGGAAGAATTAATTTAGTCCCACGCGTGAGGAATCCACGTGATTATAATTATATGTATAAATTGCACTGCAGCACAAACTTTACCTGACGCCTGAATTCATGGTATGGCTGCTGGAGCTCTCTCAGGTTCTTCCAACCCGACCTTCTCCAGCAAGCACCCCCATGTGAAGACAGATAGCCGGTATTGCGGCTTTCCTGTACTTTTAAGAGCCGCTTGAGAGTTTATTGTTAGGTCCTGTATATTTGCATGACGCGCTGCTGACAGAGAAGTAGGCTACGCTGAGTCCGACAGAAGTTTTATGGCGTTTAATGACAAAACTCAGCCACAACGGCCTTCCGACATGCTTAATGGGTTTTAAACGTGTACACTGCAAACGTGATCGGGGTGATCAGTGTTCAGTACAAAGCTGTCAACAAAAATTAGGCTACGGCTCCCAACTGTCCTAACTGCATGCGAGCGTCCGACTGTCGCGCCGCAATGCGTGGCATCGGACCCGCTCTGAACGCGTTATCGGCCCCACGTTCTACCACGTTCTTTTGATTGACAGCTGAGACTCGCCTTTTAGAAGGCTGATTTATGGTTCCGCGTTACACCAACGCAGACCTTACAGCGTAGGGTACGCGGCGCGGTCACCGAACGGTGCGCGTCGCCGCGTACCCTACGCTGTAGGCTACGCCGTCGATTTTACGCGGAACCATAAATCAGCCTTTATTCACCCGCCCGTGCGCTCCTGAAAGAAACTCCTAACATTAGCAGACTCCTAAAAGAGTAAAGGGACAAGTAAAAGATGGGTGATTACTTGTAATCTCCCTACGTTTGTACTTTCTAAACAGAAAACAAGCTTATTATTCGGTGGAATAAGTGGGGAAAAAACCGAACAATTAATAACGGCGTGTGATTACGCAATCAAACAGCGAACAGCTGGAGTGACCGGCGTGCGGTGCAAACATGTCAGCATGTCAGATCATTACTGGGATGTGGGGAAAAAGCAGAGGACACGATCAATCCGGCAGGATCCGGGACAAATTAAGCCCTAATAAGATTAAGATAAGATTCTTATTATATCTTATTATCTTATCAGAACCTTCCAGCCTGGCGATCTCCCTCCAGCAGCTGCCACTTTATTGAAGTTCTTGTATTGAAATGACTGTTTCCTACAGCGCTTTACACTTTTTTTTCAACTTTCAACCGGCTTTCAACGCGAGCGACGGGAAGAAAATAGAAGCAGGGCGTGCGACAAAAGTCCAGCTCAAAACGACGCCGCGTCGCTCGCAACCAGTATAGACAGTGCAATAAAAAATAAAGCAATGGAACTGTTTTTGACGCTGACTCTCGCTCGCGTCGCATGCAGTGTGTATATTTGCAATATACTGTGGACATCTGAATAAAAACCTCATAAATAGATTGAATCAAAGCGCTCTCCAGCTCTGCGTAGCCTTTTTCTCCTCAGATGATGCCGAGCACAGAATCTTCTGACGCTCATTTCTGAGCATTGCAGGAGACACATCTGCTGCAACGTGCAGGAAATGTCATTGTGCGTCAAACCGCTGTGGAACAAGTCCTTAATCAATCTTTAAAAAATAATCCTTAATCTGTTGTTTCAGCGCCGCTATGGTTGCCATGGTTACCCGAACTGCAGCATACAGAGCCATTTCCGAGTCACGTAAACCCGACCAATAAAATATTAAAATCAAACTTCCCCTGGAGAGAATTGTCACAGGAATGCCTGTTAAATATCCAGAACTAAGTTCATTCGGTTGTAAATGCCAGCTTCCGGTGCACGAATAGGAATAAACGGTTGTTTTTGGTTCGTTTTTTCCTTCCTGTTGACTAGGGATTTCATTTTTCTTATATGAAATAGAAAACGAAAATAAAAGCGTATTTTGAATCTTTGTTAAATCATATTAACACAGAAAAAGAAAAAATGCAGTGTATTCAATATTTGTTTTTTGTTTTAAAAGGAAAATCAAATAAACCAATCGTTTTTTGTTTTTTGATTCCCACTCATGACGGAAAAATCCAATGACCAAAAGATACACGGACCTCCCTGTCAGTTTGACCTGACTTGGCCAAATAAACCTGATTCTGATTCAGTTTGTCTTGCCCTCGCAGTAAAGGCAGAGACGGTCAATTCCAGTTCCCTCAACTGGCTTCAGATAAGAAATGGATAAAACGAGGAACGGTTATCATCTGTTTTTTCCATTATTCATTTGAGCATATAATGGAAAACTGAAAACACCAAGTCGTTATCTGTTTTTTCATTTTAGTTAGGAAATGAATACTGAGAAAATGAGTTGTTTTTTTCATTTTCATACTTTTAGTTTTATTTTGAAATGATACACAGATTATTATCCGTCAACTTCCAGCAAATTTGAACGCCGTATCCGTCTCTCTTGCTGCATCTCGGCCCGGTGGTCATCGTAAATAAGGACTTGGCTTTCAATGGACTTTGTTAACTTTTATTTCTTTTTTTATATTTGTAACTTTTATTTAAGAAAGTCAATTGAAAGCCAAGTTCTTATTTACGGATTCCTGAGGACCCGGATGGAAGAAAACCGCCCTAAACCACCTGCTTTGTTTACTGCGCATCACACCAGAGCCACGGGTCGGCAACCCGAGGCTCTAGAGCCGCATGCGGCTCTTTAGCGCCGCCCTAGTGGCTCCCAGGAACTTTTTCAAAAATGTTTGACCTTTTTTTTTCCTTTTTTCTTCTTTTTTTCTCTTCTTTTTTCCTTTTCTTTTCCTTTTTTTTCTTCCACGTTTTTCTCGACATTTCGACATTTTTCTCGACATTTCAACTTTTTTCTCGACATTTCAACCTTTTTCTCAAGATTGTACTTCAACATTAATCTCGACATTTTGACATTTTTTTCTTGAAATTTCGACTTTTTCTCAACATTTTGACTATTTCCTCGACATTTTGACTTTTTTCTCGACATTTTGACTTTTTTCTCGAAATTGTACTTCAACATTAATCTCGACATTTCAACTTTTTTTCCTCGAAATTTCGAATTTTTCCTCGACATTTCAACTTTTTTCTCGACATTTCAACTTTTTTCTCGAAGTGCATAATGAAAAAAAGATTTTCCCCCAGTTATAACTAATATAGCTACATGCAGCAGGTGTTGCCTTCATTCTAAGGCTTATACAAGACTTAATGTTTTGTGGCTCCAGACATATTTGTTTTTTGTGTTTTTGATCCAATATGGCTCTTTCAACATTTTGGGTTGCCAACCCCTGCACCAGAGGATTCTGGGTAATCACTCATGTCTGCTCTAACCTTGTGGACACATCTAGATTGACCAATTTAATGCAAAATTAGGAAAATTGTTTTATTTCCTTCTTTTTAATCCGTATTTACATTTAAAAAGTGGACGGCAGAATATAAATATAATAATAATAAAAGAACTCTCCGTCGCCACTGAGCACGACCATCTGCTGATACTCGCTGTTTGGATTTCATGAAATTGTTTAAGAGTTTGAAGGGTTTTTCATGGTTTTCTCTATATGCAAAGTTATCTCCTATTCAGGAGTTCAGCTATAGTTCAGCTGTTTTCTCTAGTCGCAGAGTCAGCCCTTGTGTCATGGCTCGACTGTTTTCTTTATCTGCAGGGTTTAGATAGTTCAGATATTTACTCTTCGTTAAGTGAAGACAATGGGGAGAAACAGATGTTTTAACAGTGAGGGGTCTTATCTGTTGTCTGGGTTGACACCTCAAGGAGGAAGCAATCAACAGAGATATAAGGCTGAAGGTGTGACATGTTTGGGTGTCTTCAGTACTCCAGTTGTAAAAAAAACATCAGGGGGGATGGTGGATTTTATCATATGGGGACAGATAATTTGTGCTGATTACAAATAATATAATATATTACAAATAATAGCAGTGACCAAAACACCTGCAGAAATACTGCAGGAATGACATAGCAGCAGTTAAATGCAGCCTTCTGTAAGCTTTAAATATCCACTGGGCTTACATCAAATACATCAAAACACAACAATAAAAACAGTTTTCTGAACTTATCAATATGACTCTGTCCTTCACAGGATAAGTAACATGGATCACTGCAAAAACCCAAAATCTTAACGAGAATATTTGTCTTATTTCTAGTTATAATGTCTCATTTTAGTAAAAAAAATCTCTTTACACTTAAAACAAGACTCATCACTGGAAGAAACAACAATTTTCACCTGTTTCAAGTAGATTTTCACTTGAAATAAGTAGAAAAATCTGCCAGTGGGACAAGATTGTTTTGCTTGTAATGAGAAGATAAATCTTGTCCCACTGGCAGATTTTCCTACTTATTTCAAATGAAAATTTACTTGAAGGTGAAAATTGTCAAATAAGTTATTTTTTCTGGTGTTATTTTTCTGGTGATGACTCTAAATGTTGAAATAGCAGTAAAACCACATTCATTGATGAAATGACATAAGGGATGGAAAGGGGGGATGGCAGTTTTACATGGGGGGATGATTTTGACCGTTTTTATTTTAGGGGGGATGAGGGGGGATGCCGTCCCCCCTCACCCCCCCTCATCCCCCCTCAACTCCAGTACTGGGTGTCCTTCCCCGCAGCTGGCTCCACAGATGGAGCTCACTACAAAGAACACCTCCCTTTTTAGTATAAATAAGACTGAATCGATGACCACCGTGTGCATTCCTCTCCTGCCTATGTGGTTTGAGAGAAGTGGAAAACCTCCGGCCGGAAAACAATGTGCATGATATAATAAAAGCTTGTATTAACTTTGATTCTATTTCACTGGTTTTCTTACGGTGCAACAGACAAACGAACACTAGGATCCTTCATCGCCATCATAAACATTAATGCAAAATGAAAAAGCGTTCTCCTTTGGCCATGAGAGCAGCTGCGCTGACAGCAGGAAGGGTTTGTTCACCTGTGCTGGGTGAGCATGTTCACGGCCGACGGGTGGTTGGAGCAGTAGCCCACGTACAGCGCCTTCATCTGCGGGATGAGGTTGAGGAAGAAGCCGCCGACCCTCTGCTGGCTTTCAGGGAGTCTGGATAAAAACAAGTTAGAGGCGTTTAACCCTTTATGACCGACTAAAGAACAAGTCCGCCTAAACATATTTCTACATGTTTAAATGCTATACTGACATTTTATGGAGTATTTTTATTTGATATGCATCAAAACAACCCATATGAGCCAATCTTTAATAATCTGTATGTTACAAGTCCATACTAACTTAATAAATTGCTAAAAAAGTGCAAATAACTACCAAAAGAATGTAAATCGTTTTTTAATTTTACACATACTTTTCTTGTTCGGCGTCTAAAAGAGGCGGAGCGTGTGTGTGTGTGTGTGTGTGTGTGTGTGTGTGTGTGTGTGTGTGTGTGTGTGTGTGTGTGTGTGTGTGTGTGTGTGTGTGTGTGTGTGTGTGTGTGTGCACTAACTTGGTGCAGTCCTCCAAAGACTGGACCAGCATCTGCTGGAAGGTGCTGATCTCCTCCAGGTTCCCCAGAATCAGAGCAGCGTCCGAGCTGCTCAGCCTGCAGGATCAGAAACACAACGTGTCCAGTGACGTGTGAATACCAGCCACACGCTGCTTTTGGGACCAATCCCAATACACCCCCTACTTTCTACCACTACCCCTAAAAAAAGAAGCCACAGATTTTAGGGCACTTGAAAACTTCCCAGGGGCCTGTCCCAATACTCCCACTACCCCTAAATTGTGCTTCCTACGTCACTGCGTGGTTTACGTTCGGGTACGTAAGTGACTGCGTAGTTACGTTTGCACATACGTCACACCATATCAGGAAGCCGAGAGCCAAAAGCTGTTTTAATTTCAGCTGTAGCGCTGTTAATACGCCACTTTATTAAGTTTTAATATTTTTTCAGGCGTAAAAGTAACCGTTAAGATCCCCAACCTGGGCTCAGTTTATCCAAATAACGCCTGTTAAGAAATTTGACCCGATGTTTTCGGAGATGAGAAGAGCCGCCGGCTCGGAGCAGCAATAGCCGGAGTACAGACGTGATCGCCGGGTCAACCTGCGCCGTCGTCCCGGGGAGAAACCTGCAGCTCTGTGGAGAATTACCGCTGGCTGAAATAAATCATTTAGGAAGATAAATGTTGGTTTAATAGATGAAATCTAACAGTTGTAGCTACGCCTGTTAAGAAATTTGCTCCGAAAATTTCGGGATTTCTCCTTGCCGGCTCCGGAGCTGATTTATGGTTCCGCGTAACACCAACGCAAGAGCCTACGGCGTAGGGTACGGCGTACGGCGCGCGTCGCCGCGTAACCTACGCCGTAGGCTCTGCGTCGATGTTACGCGGAACCATAAATCAGCCTTTATTCTGACGAGGTTTGAAAAAGACTTCGCAAAAACAACGCCCAAACGAGTGATTATGTACATTCATTGAGTGAATATTATGAAATTAAAATATATATTTCTCGCTAGAAATGTAATGAAAACGCGTTTTTATGCAGAAACTAACTCAAAATATTGATTTTATTCACTAAAAAATAAGAAATGTCCGTCATATTTATTTTTTTTGATTCAATCCGCAAATGACGATGAAAAGCATTCTGGGAAATTCTTCTGGCCCTCGGTCATCTAGTGTGCATCTGAAAACCCTCGATCCGTAGGTACAGATTCATAGTCACTATACTAGTTTTCAGCACTCCCCTTAGGTGAAAAGAGGAATTGGGACACCACTACCCTCACGGGAACGCGCAAAATTTAGGGGTAGGACTGAAAAGTAGGGGTAGTGGGGGCATTGGGACAGGGCCTTGATGTCTATAAAAACAAACCTACTTGTCAATGTTGGGGAGAGGCCGCAGGTAGTTAGTCAGCAGGCTCTGGAGGTCCTTGGAATATTCTGTCTCCGTCTCTAAAATGTTCTGCAACACCTGCAAGAAGAGGAGGGAAAACAGACGCTGACACAGCTCCCATGTCCATTTATCACCGTGACACTTGAACACAACCGTTAAATGTTCAATCTGGAGGGTTTTTGTGTCGTAACTGCACATAAAACAGATGCATAAATGTCCCATCATGCAGCTGTGATCACAGCTCATTTAACTTGAGAGATGACGACAGACAGAAAAGTATAATAAAGATACAGGCGGCGAAAGGGGAAAAGGCATCTGTCAAAGACAACATCCTTAAAGACACAGAAGATAGCAGGTAAATACGTTTGAGAGTTTTATTTATCTGTGATTCGCTTCCTTACCAAGTTGTAGTACGTCTTGCTGATCGCTGAGGTGTCAAAGCCTTTGGGCGGGCTCTTGAGGGTGCCGGACTTGGGAGAAACTTGTTTATCTGTTGTCAAAAAGAAAAACGTTATTGACTCAAAGCTCAAACTTAAAGCTCAAACTCTATTGTAAGATGCTTCACATCCTTTTCATGCTCAGATCACTTCGTATGTTTCATATCGGGATAAAAGCGATCACTCAGAACGATTCAGGTTAATCACCTTCTCTTGCATGAGACCCGACCGTCTGTTGCGCTCAGACTCTCTACTCTACTTTTATTCTAAGAGTTTTTTATCTGTATAGTCTTGTTTTTATTGTATTTTTTTTTTTTTAATATCTTTCTAACAAAAAAAAAAACATACATTAAGGGAGAACAAAATTAAATAAATATTAGAAAAATAAATAAATAAATAAAAAAAAATATATATATAATGGCAGCAACAGCGATATCAAACTATATATATATATCCATACATACAAACCAAAATTCTTGAAAAATATGACAGCGGTTGTATTTTTCCAAAGTTTTATTTATTTTTTTAGTTTTTATTGTATTTTTACTTTTATTGTATAGTTTTATTTTTTGTGAAGCACCTTGTGACATTCCCTTGTCTGTGAAAGGTGCTAAATAAATTAACTTTACTTACTTACTTACTCATCACGTCATTACAAGTCAGTCAGAAAAGTAATCGGTTTAGTTAAAAGTGTTTATGTTACTTGGAAAGTCAGTAAAGTACATGAAGATGTCAGGCTGCGTCCCTTGGGGTCACATGACGGGACCCTTCGACGCCTCTGATGGAGGCGGACTGAACCAATCTCAAGAGACGTTTCTGTCAGACTTGTAATGCTCGCTCCCGGACCCGAGTATTACAGTCCGGGACTTGGACTTGAAACTTGACTCGGATTTGTGATTTAGCCGCATCTTTTTTTGTAAATCAGAGACAAGATCTCAGATTGGATTTCATCAAAAAACATCAAAATCAGATCGAGATGCACAGATGCACAGTCCCACAGAGCTTTTTTATAGTTCAGATTTTTCAGTTTCAATTTGTTTGATTATTTAAGTTTAGTTTAACAAGCACGTCAGTGGTTTAAGTTGCGAGAAATGGATTAATTAGAGCTTAATTTTAGTTTGTGAGGTATTGACTTGCAGATAAAATCTACGATGAAAGATTCCCATCAACAAATCCATAGAGTACAAACTTCTTTATTCTTCCTTTTCTTTAGTTCCCGGAGATGTTTCACGCTCAGTTAAAGATGAACTGGCTGATAACTTCAACCATTTTATTTCGCTATTAGGTTTTAAGATTAAATTAAGATTCCTGAAGATATTACCAACCAACGATTGACATGATTGATTTAATTTGTGTGATGAATGAACTTTGCTGCTAATGAGACTATAAGAGATAAACAAAGTTAGGTCGAGCTAAACGAGTGAGACGACCTCAGACGACCACAGACGACCACACACACCCTCAGACGACCACAGACGACCTCAGACGACCACAGACGACCTCAGACGACCAAAGACGACCACAGACGACCACAGACGACCACAGACACCCTAAGACGACCACAGAATGACCTCAGACGACCTCAGACGACCACAGACACCCACAGACGACCACAGACGACCTCAGACAACCACAGACACCCACAGACGACCTCAGACAACCACAGACACCCTTAGACGACCACAGACGACCACAGACGACCACAGACGACCACAGACGACCACAGACGACCTCAGACAACCACAGACACCCACAGACGACCTCAGACGACCACAGACGACCACAGACGACCACAGACACCCTCAGACGACCACAGACACCCTCAGGCGACCACAGACACCCTTAGGCGACCACAGACACCCTCAGACGACCACAGACGACCACAGACACCCTCAGACGACCACAGACGACCTCAGACACCCTCAGACGACCATAGACACCCTCAGAAGGACCAGACACCCTCAAGACGACCTCAGACGACCACCGACGACCACATACACCCTCAGACGACCACAGACGACCACAGACGACCACAGACGACCACAGACGACCACAGACGACCTCACACGACCACAGACACCCTCAGACGACCTCAGACGACCTCAGACGACCACAGACGACCACAGACACTCTCACACGACCACAGACACCCTCAGACGACCACAGACGACTTCAGACGACCACAGACGACCACAGACACTCTCACACGACCACAGACACCCTCAGACGACCACAGACACCCTCAGACGACCACAGACGACCATAGACACCCTCAGACGACCACAGACGACCTCAGACACCCTCAGACGACCACAGACACCCTCAGACGACCACAGACGACCATAGATGACCACAGACGACCTCAGACGACCACAGACACCCTCAGACGACCACAGACGACCACAGACGACCACAGACGACCACAGACACCCTCAGACGACCAAAGACGACCACAGACACCCTCAGACGACCACAGACGACCTCAGACACCCTCAGACGACCACAGACGACCACACATGACCACAGACGACCATAGACACCCTCAGACGACCACAGACACCCTCAGACGACCACAGACACCCCCAGACGACCACAGACGACCTCAGACGACCAAAGACGACCACAGACGACCACAGACACCCTCAGACGACCAAAGACGACCACAGACGACCTCAGACACCCTCAGACGACCACAGACAACCACAGACACCGTCACACGACCACAGACGACCTCAGACACCCTCAGACGACCACAGACGACCACACATGACCACAGACGACCATAGACACCCTCAGAATGACCATAGACACCCTCAGACGACCACAGACACCCTCAGACGACCACAGACAACCACAGACACCGTCACACGACCACAGACGACCTCAGACACCCTCAGACGACCACAGACGACCACAGACACCCCCAGACGACCACAGACGACCTCAGACGACCAAAGACGACCACAGACGACCTCAGACACCCTCAGACGACCAAAGACGACCACAGACACCCTCAGACGACCACAGACACCCTCAGACGACCACAGACACCCTCAGACGACCAAAGACGACCACAGACGACCTCAGACACCCTCAGACGACCACAGACAACCACAGACACCCTCACACGACCTCAGACACCCTCACACGACCTCAGACGACCACAGACACCTTCAGACGACCACAGACGACCATAGACACCCTCACACGACCTCAGACGACCATAGACGACCTCAGACGACCATAGACGACCTCAGACGACCATAGACACCCTCACACGACCTCAGACGAACATAGACACCCTCACACGACCTCAGACGACCATAGACACCCTCACACGACCTCAGACGACCATAGACACCCTCACACGACCTCAGACGACCATAGACACCCTCACACGACCACAGACGACCATAGACGACCTCAGACGACCATAGACGACCTCAGACGACCATAGACACCCTCACACGACCTCAGACGACCATAGACACCCTCACACGACCTCAGACGACCATAGACGACCTCAGACGACCATAGACGACCTCAGACGACCATAGACACCCTCACACGACCTCAGACGACCATAGACACCCTCACACGACCTCAGACGACCATAGACACCCTCACACGACCTCAGACGACCATAGACACCCTCACACGACCTCAGACGACCATAGACACCCTCACACGACCACAGACACCTTCAGACGACCACAGACGACCACAGACGACCACAGACGACCACAGACACCTTCAGACGACCACAGACGACCACAGACGACCACAGACGACCACAGACACCTTCAGACGACCATAGACGACCACAGACGACCAGAGACACCCTCAGACGACCACAGACGACCACAGAGCAGATTCACCAGCGTGTCACACACAGTTTTATAGTAACGTTACTTTTCCACCACAGTTACTCAACTGTTGGTGTGCAACAAACAAATGTAAACGGCTAAAAGTGGAAAACAAGAGTGGTCCACTCTCAAGAATCAGGGACGGTCCTGAGGACAGTTATGTCCACGTTTTGGTCAGAGAAGACAGATGGTTTGAAAGAGGAGCAAAAGAAGTAATTTATGTCAAACAGAGGAGGTGCCGGTTTCACAAGAACTTGCACGTTTATTCGTATGACCGAAACCAGTTGACACAGGACTGATGGCAGGTTCGGCCTTTGCTTAAAGATCGAGTCTCCACTCCCGTCTGATCCAACTTAAAGGTCCTTCCGGTTGGAGGTGAAACATCTTCAAGAACATGAGAAAGAGAGGTCCAGTTGGACCGTATCAAGCCTCTTGGAGGACCGGAGTTTGCACCAGAGATGGACATCAAGGACACGACGGAGACAACGTCCAACTTTAGTCATCTGGTAAGAATTACCCCCGAGAGGTCTGTCCTACAATAATGTTTTTGTTCGGCGTCGAAAGGAGGCGGAGCGTGTGTGTGTGTGTGTGTGTGTGTGTGTGTGTGTGTGTGTGTGTGTGTGTGTGTGTGTGTGTGTGTGTGTGTGTGTGTGTGTGTGTGTGTGTGTGTGTGTGTGTGTGTGTGTGTGTGTGTGTGGCTGGGCTTTACCCACCAACTCCAGTTAAAACACCCTTTTGTTCACGACCCTGCTGCCAGAACTGCAGCCTGTAAAAGCGGAGCTAACTCTTAAACGTTTGCACCGACAGCCAAACCGTTCATTTGTACGTTCATGCAAATGTATTTATTTCACTCCAAGTTGCTTTGGACAGAAACAAAACCTCTGCAGCTGCACTGGGATGCACATGTTTACAGTCCTGCAGAAGTTTAATAATGAAAAAGGGCTGTTAATAAAACCGTTCTGGGTTACGACTCGGGCAGAGCCAGTGAAATAAAAACCCAAGGCTTCCCTCTCCATAAAAGTTCTCGGCAGCGACTGAACTGGGTTTCTTGCTTTGATAGAGACAGTAAATCTGGTTTTACTCCCATTTTAACGCCGAGTGGCCTCTCGGCTGTCGCGTGAGCATAAAAGCAGCCTCCCGGCAACAGATGTGGCGCCGTGTGAACGGGACCAGAGCCAGCTGGCAGCGATGATGAGCGAGAGGTAGAAACATCCCCAGGGGAACCAGAGGACCTGGTCCTGTTACTGCTGCCACCTACCAGTGAAGTTGCTTTCATCAATGAAAATTATGACTAAATATCGTCGTCAATTAACTTTTATCACCTGAGGAAAACGAGACGCAAAGAAAATGCTGGTCATGTGACGATAACGATAATTAAATATATAATGCAATATCGTAGAGGAATAAAAACCAGACTAAAACTACAATTGAAACAGGCTGACAGAAACAACACTAGTGCCCAGGAAGTAATGTGATAAACCACTATTACAACTGCAAGCTCACCAAAACAACAACCTTTAGACAAAATGCTGCTGAGATGCAGTAAATGTCCTCATATCAACTCTGATCCATCAACAACCTCCACGAGGGGAAGAAGGTATGACGGTGGGAGACCTTCAAATCACTACGATATGGAAAATCATGCAACTTAAAGCTCCACTGCGTCTCGGACGAAACCGAGTCCAGATGCTTCTGCATCTCTGGGCTCGCAGGCGTCTGAGAGCCACGCTGCGTTCAGGGATCCCTATTCCAGATTAGGCCTGTGTTGAAAAAAACGATTTCCCAATTCTAAATCAATTCTCATATTAATTCCTAAAAATCGATTCATATGTCTAAAGATCTATTTTTTTTTTTTTTTTTATTTATTTATGTTTTTTTTTTTTCATAATTACATTACAACTTTTGGTATTTTTTTGTTTATCCCCAAAAAAGGAATGTTTTGTTGGACACGAGAATAACTGGTGCCATGTTTTTGCCTTTAAATATGTTTAAAGGTATGAAAACATTAAAGTGTTAGGTTATAATTGCATAAATTGTCTATATTTCATTACTTTATACACTGTCTTGAGGTTACATTTGCAAAAAATGCTAAAAACCAAATGCTCAAAAATTAAAAACGGAATGTGGGAAAACATAAAACCGATTTCATCCGTCTCTGTTTCCTCCCTGGATCTGTTTGGTAATTCTGACCCACAAGATGTTTCAGAAAGCAGTTCTATCAGCATTCTGGGAGCTGATTGGTCCTTACAGCATCATTAGCTGCCAATACTTGCTGTTTAACCTCAATATAATACTAGTAGTAATATTTTGCATAACTACAATCATAAAATTCATGCAACAGCTCAAAAAACAGTTTTAATAACACTAACCCAAATCAGAATCAGAATCGGATCGAATCAAATCTTGATAATCGATTATGAATCTTAAGAATCGGAATCGAATCGATTCTTGATCCCCAGCCCTATTCCAGATCCTTCCATTCTGGAGGAAACTGAGCACTTCAGCAGCAAAGATGAAGCCGGACCAAGAATGAACACGACTAAAACTCATAAAAACTAAAATGACAGCTTGACCCAAAGACTAGACAGAAACAGCAGCACCTACCGGAGCCTTTGACCTCGCGGACATAGTTGCTGGGGAACCAGCCGGTCCGGCCGCCCAGCGCTCCCTCCCACCAGCCGCCGTCCTCCTGGCGCGTCACGCTGATGAGGTCTCCCTTGGCGAAGGTGAGCTCATCATCGTTGGTCTGCTGGAAGTTGAAACGCGCCTTGACCAGCAGCTGCAGCCCGCTGTTTTCTGACATTTCCTAAACGGAGGAGGAGGAAACCACGTCACGGTGGAAAAGACACGGATGAGATCAAGGGTTGTATGACGTTTATGTCTCATCAAACTCCCTCCGACGCCTCGCCATGCTGCGAGGAAGGGATTTTAATGTTTTGTTGCTGCTTTGTTTTTGTTTTTTTTATTTATTTAGCACATATTAAAAAGTCAGTAATACAGTTACCATAAAAGAACAATAGACAGCATTTATGCAAGGAGGTCCAAAAAACCCTCTAGGGCAGGGGTCGGCAACCCCTGCCCTAGAGGACCCTTGTGGTTCCTGGAGCTTTTTCAAAAATGTTTGATCTTTTTTTCTTCTTTTTTTAATCTTTTTTTTCTTTTTTCTTCTTTTTTTCTTTTTTCTTCTTTTTTTCTTTTTTCTTCTTTTTTTTCTTTTTTCTTCTTTTTTTCCTTTTTTCTTCCTTTTTCCTTTTTTAATCTCGACATTTCGACTTTTTTCTCGACATTTCGTGTTTTTTTTCAATATTTCGACTTTTTTCTCGAGATTGTACTTCAATATTAATCTCGACATTTCAACTTTTTCCTCGACATTTCGACTTTTTTCTCGACATTTCGCCTTTCGCCATTTGCCTCCATTCTAAGGCTGATACAAGACATTTTTTGCAGCTCCAGACATATTTGTTTTTTGTGTTTTTGGTCCAATATGGCTCTTTCAACATTTTGGGTTGCCGACCCCTGCTCTAGGGGCTTGACAAGAGGACTTCCTTAAATGAGCATAAAAATGGACATAAATGCATAATCGCACGCACACACAAAGAAAAGAAAAAAGTATATACGCAAAAAAATATAAAAGACAAAGGAAAGAAAGAAAAAACTACAATACAGTATAAAAATGAGGAAAAAAGACAAATGTGAGTAAGTAGAAGTTTACATCATATTATTAAGTTATTGATATAGCAAAATATGTTTCACAGATTTTTTAAATACTGTAATTCATGAAAGTTTGACCAGGTGGGGAGGAAGTGAATTCCATATCTTGGAACCTCTGTAAGATCTTAAATTGAGATGAAATAGTTTGCGATTGTGGGGGCCGAAGCTGGGAAGCTTTACGGGTTGAATAATTATGAAATTCATTGTTCGGGGGAAAGAAAAAAGTTGTGAAAAAAGTTAGCAAGAGTTTTATTTAAAAAACCATATACACATTGAGCAATTTGGAGGTTATTAATCTAATAGATATTAAGGATGCCAAATTTAAGAAACAAAGGTAACGAGTAACTTCTTAGAGGCGAAGAGGCGAAGGATTCTCACCACTTGTTTTTGCAACCTAAGAATTGGTTGTAATGTTGTTTGGTGAGTACAGGCCCAAGCAATGTTGCAGTAACCAGAGGTGGGTAGAGTTACATTTACTCCGTTACATTTACTTGAGTAAGTTTTGGGAGATTTTGTACTTTAAGGAGTAGTTTTGAATCACTATACTTTTTACTTTTACTTGAGTAGATTTGTGAAGAACAAACTGTTTCTCTTACTCCGCTACATTAGGCTACGTTGAGCTGTTACTTTTCTTTTATCCGCGTACGCGTCAATTTCATGACATCACTGGGTGATTCTTGGGGAAAAATGTTTGTTTTTGCATGTTTTGTCACATTTACACAGACTCAAACACACACAGAGTTTCTATGAGTTCATGTTTGTTCTAGTTCTGCCTGGTTAAAAAAGAAAAGTACAAAGGCTTGAAATTTTGTACTACTTGTGCTTAATTTATTTTTTTTATTCTGTTATTATTTTATTTATTTTATTATGTATTAAAGTACTTGAATTTACTTTAAGATTATTTTAATTTAAGCTATTTTTCATTAATTTTAATTTATTTCATTGATTTAATTTGCCTGAAGATGATTATTTTGTACTTTTGTCTGTTTGAATGGTGTTAAAAAAATAAATCAGACGTTACTCAACAGTTACTCAGTACTTGAGTAGTTTTTTCACCAAGTACTTTTTTACTTTTACTCAAGTAATTATTTGGATGACTACTTTTTACTTCTACTTGAGTCATATTATTCTGAAGTAACAGTACTTTTACTTGAGTACAATTTTTGGCTACTCTACTCAGCTCTGGCAGTAACTAATAAAGGGATAAATCATAGAGCAATAACTAACCAGCTAACCAAGCGATGGTAGAGCGTGGACCTACCAGACTGCGGAACTGGTTCTGCAGCAGCTTGGAGGAGCGGCCCAGAGAAGCCTGCGAGGACAGCGACTCGAAGGACTTGATGCGGAGGGCGGAGGAGTGGCGGGCGCAGACCGAATCGCTGCCCACGCCGATGTCTGCAAGGGCGGAGGAGGGTGTGAAGGAAGCACACCTCGGATTTGTATGGGCTCAAATTAAAGCCATAAATATGTTGTATCTGTAAATAAACTTTGTATTTGTAGAAATATTTTGTGCGTGTGCAAAAAATATTTGTACTTGCAAAAAATATTTGTACTTGCAAAAAATATTTGTACTTGTAGAAATATTTTGTGCGTGTGCAAAAAATATTTGTACTTGCAAAAAATATTTGTACTTGTAGAAATATTTTGTGCGTGTGCAAAAAGTATTTGTACTTGCAAAAAATATTTGTACTTGCAAAACATAATTGTACTTGTAGAAATATGTTGTGCGTGTGCAAAAAATATTTGTACTTGCAAAAAATATTTGTGCTTGCAAAAAATATTTGTACTTGTAGAAATATTTTGTGCGTGTGCAAAAAGTATTTGTACTTGCAAAAAATATTTGTACTTGCAAAAAATATTTGTACTTGTAGAAATATTTTGTGCGTGTGCAAAAAATATTTGTACTTGCAAAAAATATTTGTACTTGTAGAAATATTTTGTGCGTGTGCAAAAAGTATTTGTACTTGCAAAAAATATTTGTACTTGCAAAACATAATTGTACTTGTAGAAATATGTTGTGCGTGTGCAAAAAATATTTGTACTTGCAAAAAATATTTGTGCTTGCAAAAAATATTTGTACTTGTAGAAATATTTTGTGCGTGTGCAAAAAGTATTTGTACTTGCAAAAAATATTTGTACTTGCAAAAAATATTTGTACTTGCAAAAAATATTTGTACTTGTAGAAATATTTTGTGCGTGTGCAAAAAATATTTGTACTTGCAAAAAATATTTGTACTTGTAGAAATATGTTGTGCGTGTGCAAAAAATATTTGTTCTTGTAGAAATATTTTGTGCATGTGCAAAAAAAATTGGTACTTGTAGAAATACGTCAAATTATGGCACGTCAAAACAGTGCCATAATTCGTAGTTGTAAAAAAAGTTTGTAGCTTTTGTAAAAAAAGTTTGTAGCTTTGTATATCCAATGTTGCACACGGATGAATTAATTCCACAGCTACAAAAAGGTTTTACACATCCTCAAAATAGTTCTACAAGTACCAATTTTTTTTGCACATGCACAAAATATTTCTACAAGTACAAATATTTTTTGCAAGTACAAATATTTTTTGCAAATGCACAAAATATTTCTACAAGTACAAAGTTTATTTACAGATACAAAATATTTATGGCTTTAATTTGAGCCCATAGATTTGCACCCACACACAAAACCCTCCCAGAACCCGGACCCGTCTCCACTCACCTGCAGTCACTTTGTTCAGCGTCACCAGGCTGCTCAGCACCTTGGAGAAGTTCTGGCCCAGCAGCAGATCTCCGGCTTCAAAGGGCTGTGGGAGAGAGAGAGCAGGCGTGTGAGGGGGGGGGTGATTCCTGACGGCAGTGTAGGGGGTCGAGAGGAAGTGACGGAGGAGAAACCGAGCAGGTTTTTATTCCAACAGGAAGAGGAACGAGGCGATGCAGGTATCCGTTACACTCATTAGAAAATAAATAATTCAATCTTTCACAGTGATGGATAAATGATATTCTCTGTAAAAGTTGCTTCAGACCGGTTGCTATGGGAACCCTTTTCTCTAAAAGAGGAGGGTGTATGGGCAGAAATATGTGCCACTAGAAACTGAATTTGAATAATTTATATTTGAATTTGAATTGCTCGTTTTCACTGACTTTCTTGGCCAAATCCCATATCCAGCAAATAAAGTAATAATTAATGTTTTGCTTAAAGGTATAGTTGGTCACACACTCCTCAGCAGAAATTTTTCTACAAAACGGCAAGATATAAATCTACACTTTTTACACAGAATGGAGAAAACACAATAGGTTTCGAAATATCTAGCTCCCATTGGTCGTTTATATCGTTGAAAGAAAATAGAGGTTATAGTAGGCTACGTGAAAAGGAGTTCTTTGTATCTGCACTCGATTGCTCTTCCTCCGGAAGACCTGGATGTCTGGCACAGTGAAATTGAAATTGAATTGCAGGAACTGAATTTGAATTGTGAGAACTGAATGTAGATTCAGTTTTTCAATGCAATGATTCAAATTAAACAAAACAAATTCAAATTATGTGATTCAGATTCAGTTTTTTGATGAAATTATTCAAGTTGAGCAATTCAAATTCAAATATAAATTATTCAAATTCAGTTTCTAGTGGCACATATTTCTGCGCATAGACATCTGACAAGATACATCCGAACTTTGTCAACATTAGAACAACTGCTGATCGGTTCACAAGAGGTGAAGCAAGAGGGGATTGTATTATTCCACTCAGAAGAAGTGCTTTCAGTCAGTCTACATTCTCTGTTAAAGCTGCACTAGAATGGAACAGTGCATTGTCCCTGTAAAATAAACCAATAAATAAATATATAAACAATCGACACGACTTCTGGAATAATTATTTTTGATGGAGATTGTGGCAGGGTGGAGGAGCAGCAATCTCACAGGTGATGGGTAACAGGTGTGTCCCATCAAACTCTCCACCCTGCCTGCCTTGATAAGGCAGGGCTGCACAGTTGCTGGGGGAAGGAGTCTG
>NC_084592.1:41055195-41137695 GCF_033807715.1 Cololabis saira | reverse complement strand
TTGAGCAAGTGAAGGGTTCTGGACTCGCCTGGCCGGACTTTTGAGCCAATGACAGCACTTGTGTACCATGTCATACCTTCACAAGTGTTTGCACGAAGAATAAAACTATTAATTGTCCCTATAACAACTGAAACCCTCATCGTTCGATATGATCGATGGCAAAAGGCCTTTACGGGAGCTCTCAGACTTACTGTCGGCCTGATTCCCCAGATGCAGATGCAGATGCATCACTGACGAATAGACGGGCGATCAGCACTCGATGCTTATGTGTGAAGATGCTCGGCTACCCACTACTCTAATCCTTTCCTTAATACTCATCTATTCTTTTTTCATCTGTGCTCTGAACAAATCATCCAGAGCTTGAGCTGCTCATTTCCCCCCTCTGACCCTTTTTAAAATAATCACCTCCTGTTCTGCGCCTGTTACATCTCATTCCCCGCAAGGGTTTTGTTGACAGATACGCAGCTTTAGAGACTGACTTGCTGTCAGATCGTGTAGTATGAGACTATCTGCTGCCAGTGAGTCATGTAATGTGAACGGAGACATGACTTTAAGACTCTCAGTCACAAGATAGCGAGTCACGCAGTCTGAACACTGAATACACGGTGGTCTGGAAGCAGATTCCTTCAGAACGTGAAGCTTTGACCTGAAACACCCAAACGGATGCATGAACGAAGGAAAGGAAAGGGTTTGTACTGTCTGCAAAGAACAAGTCAGAGTTAAAGGAGACCTATTATGGCATTTAATGTATATTTTAAACAGGCCTTGAATGTCTTAAAAACAATCTAAAGCTTGTTTTTTCTACATAAATCAGAAATCCAGCCTGTGGGCCCTGTCACTAGTTTTACCGCTTCTAACCTCTTTTTCTGTGCTCCATTCTAAGGGAAGGGGGGGGTATGATAATGAGGCTCTGTGCTGATTGGCTCCCTGAATGACGTGTAGCAGGGGAGGAGCATAAACCTGCTCCGCCAGAGCAGCCCGAGCCTGTAAAAAAATACAACACTGAATTTTCACAAATGGCAACTTTATTGTTAAAAAAATAAAATATGAGTTGTATATAAATAACATTTATGCACTATTTCAGCCGGATCTGCCCGGCGGATGCTGAACGCTGGCCCCGGAGCCACGCCGGGCGCCCAGCATGGCTCCGGGGCGCATCGCCCGTTACCGGTGATCAAACCGACACATTTCGATGAAAATGTCGGGGGGGGGGAAGCTGGTCCAGCCTGGGACGTACCCCAGAAATCCCTGCTCCCAAAGCGGCTGGGAACCTGGACAATTTAGTCGGACGGACCGCGCTTTGGGAACCAGGAAGTAAGCTGGAGCAGCACGCATCACCGCGGGTTTAACGGGGGAATCTGACCGGTTCCGACCGGCCGGGACCGCAGGAACCGGCCTGGACTGGTAGCAGGGACTCCCGGGGACCGACCAGCGGAATTTCAGCCGGATCTACCCGGCGGATACTGCGTGACGGGCGCTGCAACCCCACGGCGGGCGCACAGATCCGCTCCGGGGCGCATCCTGTGCGCATCGCCCGTTACCGGGGATCAAACCGACAGATTTGGCTGAAAATCTTTGAGGGTGAAGCTGGTCCGACCTGGGACAGACCCCCAAGGACCCAGCTCCCAAACCACCCGGGAACCTGGATGATTTAACCCGGATCCGCGGCGCCGCGTCCGACTGGCTCAATGAAAGGACCGCTCCAGCCGGGGAGAGAGCTGGTTGTGGGCGTGGTTTCAGCAGCGGAGGCTGAACCTATGGAAATGAGCGCCTATGGTGACGTCACCCTAGGCGCAGATTCAGAATGGCTCAAAAAAAGGTCACGTGACACTGGGGACTCTGGCCGGCGGGGGTCAGAGACCCTGCAGAAATTCATGGTATTTTTTCTCCCCTGTGCTGGCAGGGTGAGGGGAGACCACTTTATATATGTTAAAACAAGAAAAAACCTGTTTTTCATAATAGGTCCCCTTTAATACAAGATTTAATCATTTATTATTGTACTTTTCAATACAATTTTTCTGTCTGATTAAAGACGTCAGCCGAAAACAGGGGTCGGCAACCCGCAGCTCTAGAGCTCTTTAGCGCCGCCCTAGTGGCTCCTGGAGCTTTTTCAAAAATGTATAACCTTTTTTTCCTTTTTTTCTTCTTTTTTCCCCTTTTTTCTTGTTTTCTTCTTCTTTTTTTCTCTTTTTTTTTCTTTTTTTCCTTTTTTTTCTTGTTTTTTTTTTTGCTTTTTTATCTTTTTTTCTTCCCTTTTCCTTTCCTTTTTAATCTCGAAATTTTGACTTTTTTCTCGAAATTTCGACTTTTTTCTCGAAATTTCGACTTTTTTCTCAACATTTCCACTTTTTTCTCGAGATTGTACTTTAACATTAATCTCGACATTTCGACTTTTTTCTTGACATTTCGACTTTTTTCTCGCCATTTTGACTTTTTTCTCGCCATTTTGACTTTCACCATTTGCCTTCATTCTAAGGCTTATACAAGACCTTTCATTTTTTGCGGCTCCAAACATATTTGTTTTTTGTGTTTTTGGTCCAATATGGCTCTTTCAACATTTTATTGCCGACCCCTGACCTAGAACGTTCAAATCGAACTGAGCATCCAAATTACATCCAGAATAAAACCATGCCGGCTGAATTATTTTGGCGAGACGTTTGAAAAACGTGCATCTCGACTCCACTATAGCAGGAAAAAAGACGAGCCTGGCCCCTCTCCGTCTTTTACATGTCAGCAGTCGCTGCTCTTAATCTGCCGCCTGGGCGGGCCGAGGTCAGAGCCAGCGGTGCACTGGGCTCTGGAGAAGATCATCTCTGCCCCACAGATGGCAAGCAGCGGACCGCTGTGCCCCAAATTACAGTAATCCTGCTGCATCCAGCTCACTCACTCAAAAAAAAAAGGAAACTCGCATATTTGATCACACTCTTGCGTGCAAGGCCCAAGACAATCTGGATAAAGAACTGGACGGGGGACAGAAGGGGAGAAACTGTAAATCTCTCACGAGTCTCTCTCAATCCTCTACAGAGATGCAGACTTGTAGTTCTGGAGACCACTTTTATCTGGTCCTGGTCTTGTCTCGCTCTCGGACTCGGATAACTGAGATGCTGCTGATCACCAAGGTGACAGAATCTGGTGATCAGCAGTTCTTCGTCTTGTTAATGTACAGTTTTGTAAACTATTGGCACTTTTCCACCAGCACCTACTCGACTCTACTCATCTCAGCTCGGCCTGGTTTCTTTTCCACTACAATCAGCACCTGGAGCAGAAGTAGGAGGTTGGAGCAACAACACTAAAGATGCAGAACCTGGAGGAGATGATAGATGTGCTGCTGGGTCTGTGACTTGTGTTCCATATCAAGTTAAAAAATGAGAGTGAGAGAAGCTTCAAGCAATGCCTAAGTATTCTCCCTATTTCTGCGGTAAATGTTTTTCAGATTTGTCTTTTTGTCTATCAATCCATCCACAAGCTACTTCCAACCTGTTTTCATTCTTTATTTCAATTCAATTCCCAAATTACTCACTTTAATACAAGGTCTGCAAACAATCTCCATCCCACCTTTTTCAGGACGACTTTTTCCAAATTTTCAGTTAGGTTCAGAGGTTCCTCTTTATTGGAACACCTTACCACTCAATATTAGAGAACGCTCGAGCACAAATAATTTCAAAAAACAAATCACAACTTTTTTACTAACCCAGCTTAGCAAAGCTTAACAACTAATTTCTAGAATTTCTCTGCACATCCTCGTCAGATTCCTGTTTTTCTAGTAATTTAGCTTAGTGGTCCTATGTTTTACATATCTCTGTAGATATTGTTTGTTTCATTATAGGAGGAACCACTCGACAAGCCCTTATGGGTTTTTTTGGTTCCTCCTGCACATTTTTTCTGTTACATTGTGTTTCTTTTTTGTTGTTTCCTTTTTTTTCTACATACTGTTTATCTGAATTTTTGGCGGTTGTATATACATATTTTTTTTATGTGCAAATAAATAAATAAAAATAAAAAGCAGCAACGCTTTTTAGTTTTGTTTGTTTGTCTCTGCGCTGCTGAAAAGTCCGTTGGTATCTGAGCAGCTATGAAGTGACAGAGCTCCTGGTAGATCTGGTCGTTCCTTATCGCCCGTCTAGATCTTTTTAATTCTCTCCTCAGCACCAGGTTTATGAACATCTGCACCTCAGAGTTGGATCACCAAACAGACTTCTGCTGTCAGAGTCGCTCTTTCGCTAATTTCCACCTCCTGACTCAGACGTCTGACTCCAACCCCCCGACCAATCGGTGGCCTGTAGTGTGTGACATCACAGCCCGACTCAGCCGCTTAGAATCTCGGCAGAGTAGCTACAGAAAAGTATCTACTCGGCACGTTAGACCCCTAGTGGGAAAGAACCAAACCGAGTGGAGGAGAGCCGAGCTGAGTAGGTGCTAGTGGAAAAGCGCCATATTTGTATTTTGCTTCTGATTTAATGTTTTGGTGGATCTGCATGTGTCTGCATTTAATTACAGTCTTGTGTTTATAACGACCTTGTTTGAATAAATATATGGATAATATTTGCATATTGTTGTGATTGATTAAGCATCTACTTCAGGAACCCCCCTCACCATCCTCAACAGCACTGTCTCCACCTTCAGGTTCCTGGGATCCACAATCTCCCGGGACCTGAAGTGGAACCACCCACATTAACTCTGTCTGGAAGAAGCTCAGCAGAGGTTGTACTTCCTGCATCAGCTCAGGAAGTTTAACCTGCCACAGCAGCTGCTGATCACCTTCTACTCTGCCATCAGTCTGTTCTCTGCTCTTCCATCACTGTCTGGTTTGGATCGGCCACCAAACTAGACAGAACAGACTGCAACGGACAATCAGGTCTGCAGAGAGGATCATTGGGACTAGGGATGGGCGGTATGGACTAAAACATTTATCACAATAATTTCTAGCATTTATCCCGATAACGATAAAAATGACGATAAAAAAATAACAATTCAACTCCACCTTTGTAACTATAAATCTATGACCACATTCAGTCTTTGGAGCCCCCAAAACACTGCTCTAAAATAATACTAAATGCTACTAAACTACACCAATGAAATGTAATTAATAAAAACCAATTAAATTAGTACACCTGTACTGCAAAACTGTAATGACTCAAATGAAACAAGTTTGAAATGTAAGAACAGATTCAACATTTATTCAAACTGTATGGCTTAAACAGTGGGATAACAGTGCAAACAGTAGTACCATCGTCCTTCAAGTTTTCTTAGCTTATAAAATCACAAAGTAGAAAAAAATACAACCTGATAAATAAAGAAACAGTATTGCCATCCTTTGCACTCACTGTTTTTGCAGACTCTGCACATAATAGATGATGTTTGCTCCTCGTCACTCTTTTTAAATCCAAACCAGTTCCAGATAACGGAGCTGGAGCCTTGTTTAACAACGAGCTCCTCGCTCTCACAATCATATGCTGTAACAATGCACCTTTCAATAACCATGTCTACCTCATATTGCTGCACCTTTCACTTTTTTTAATCGTATATATGTTAATAAGAACCACATTGTCTATTTACTGTTTGCTACTATTTAATTCTGGGTTCAGTGAGCGAAACAACTGGAGTCAAATTCCCTGTCTGGCATGTTCATACTTAGCCAATGAAGCTGATTCTGATTCTGATCAGGTCCATTTCAGTGATGCTGATATATGGTGTAATCTGATTACTATAATGGTAAATAATGTAATTTCAATCTTTAATATTTAAAATTCAGGTTTCATCTCCAAATTCAGTCCAATTTAAATCAGTATCATTTACTATTCAGTACTTTTCTGAGGTGGAGGGGGGTGTTGGAGCTGGTTATTCTGCTAGAGGACTTTGGGACTAGTTAGTAGTCGTGTCAATCCTTAAAAGCACTGGAGTCAATCCTCCAATAGTGTAGAAATAGCGGTAGTGCAGTCGCCACACAGATCTGATCTCAGCTGATGGATGGAAACATTTATAGTGAGTTCAACATCATCATCCACTTCTCTGTGTTATTGAGCTGCAGTTGAAAACAAGCTCATATGGAAACTAGCTGAACCAGGATGGAGCTGATTAGGGGTGGGATGATACGGGTAACTCACGATTCAATACTGTGGCGATATGTGGCCCACGATAACGATAATATCACGATACACGATATCTACCATATTCGATATATTGTAAGAAATTTCATCAACGATATATCACGATACATGTGACTGAAAAAGAAAAAATACCCATAAAAAGGAAAATGTCCATAGTTATGCATTTATTCAATGCCAAAAGTTCATACAATGTACAAAGAAAGTGCATTTGTATCGAGCAGGGGTCGGCAACCCGCGGCTCTAGAGCCGCATGCGGCTCTTTAGCGTCGGCCTAGTGGCTCCTGGAGCTTTTTAAAAAAAGTTTGACCTTTTTTTTTCCATTTTTTCTTCTTTTTTTTTCTTTTCTTTTTTCTTCTTCTTTTTTTCCCTTTTTCTCCTTTTTTATTCCTTTTTCCTTTCCTTTTTAATCTCGACATTTCAACTTTTTTCTCAAAATTTTGACTTTTTTCTAGAGATTTCGACTTTTTTCTTAAATTTCTACTTTTTTCTCGACATTTCAACTATATTCACGAAATTTACTTTTTTCTGGACATTTCGACTTTTTTCTCAAATTTAGACTTTTTTCTCGACATTTAGACTTGCATAATGAAAAAAAAAAAATCTCCCCCCAGTTCTAACTAATATAGATACATGCAGCATGTGTTGTCTTCATTCTAAGGCTTATACGAGACTTTTCATTTTTTGCGGCTCCAGATTTGTTCCATATTAGTTTTTTGTGTTTTGGTCCAAAATGGCTCTTTCAACATTTTGGGTTGCCGACCCCTGGTACAGAGCCTCACTGCCTTCTAGTCTTGTAAATGTAAACTCTGTACAGCTGGACAAATTGAAGTGCATGAACAATAGTGCAGTGACAACCGCGTAAATCCATTATGTGTGTTGTAATAAAATATCGATATTTGCCATCAGTTTATCGATTATTTATTGTGATAGAGAACGCAACAATATATTGCAATATCGATTTTTTTCCCCACCACTAGTGCTAGATGTTCTACAATCACACAGGATCAAGACATTACCAGGTTTCTGTTTGGTCTGGAGCTGAACTAGTCCTGGTCTTGATACTCTCTGGTCTTGGTCTCTGTTTAGTTGGTCTTGACAAGTTTACAGAGATGTAGTAAACTGGAAATAACACTGTTATGATCCAATATAACAACAATGCATGTCTTTTGCCTCGCTTGCTTTTCATTTCTCCCCCTAAGTAGTGAATGTCTAAGCGAGTGAGTGTGACAGCACCCTGCGCCGCCTCGGCTCCACCTCTCCTCCTCCCTGCTCGCCGGCTGCAGGGCCTGCAGGGAAAAGCTCTGCTGACTGGGGAACACTGAGCTGCATTGTCACACCGGGCCGGTTCAATGACCCCTCTGTGCACCGGCCAGCGCGCAGCACATAAACAACACTTTGTCCGCAGTACTCGCAAGCACAGAAACTGGGGAATTCTGCTTATTTTAATGTAAAAATACACAACATTTCCTCACGGATCTGCAGAAGTGACGGCTGAAAATATTCAAAAAATTTTTCAAGATAAAGAAGGAAAATATCATCTAAGAGGAAAACTCAATTTTAAACAACCTTGTGTACGTACTGCTCTTAAAAGCATGTGCATGTCAGTCTGTGGGGGAACTTTGTGGAATGGTCTTGATAATGAAATCAAACGAAGCACTAACACTATACAGTTTAAAAACACATACAGGAAAACAATTCTTGACAAATATAAAAATAAGGACCTCTAAAGAACTCAATTTACCTTCTGTATGTATTTATTTGATTATTATTATTATTATTATTATTACTATGTTCCTTACGTGATAAATCATATACGATACAAATGTAACTACCAGCATTCATGGATCATCAGAGAAGTGACTGGGAAATTACATTTTTGAGTTTAGGATATTGTAGGAGGCCAGTTTAATTATGCCTTGATCTTCGTTTATTAATTGATTGTGTTGTATTTATTTATTTTTGTGTTATTATTTTGTCTTTTCTTTCTTTTCTTATTTTATTTTAATTGTTATATTTTCTATGGCATATATGATAGGATATTGTGAGGAAGGGACAGGACTAAATAAGTGTTCTGCTTCCTCCTGTTCCCTCTCCAACACATTATTTTGCTATTGTGCTTTATTTTTGGATGAGACTGTTAAATTGTTTAGCTTTTTCTTTTTAGTTTTTTGATATTGTGACGCTTTTAATTTGACGGGTTTTGTTGTTGTTCGAGACAAAGCCAACAATAAATAAAGTGCGTTAAAAACTCGTGCAGACTTCCCACCACTGCAGCTGGAACCGGGTGGGAACCAGACCGGGTTGCGTAAGCGCGGAGCTTCATTGGCCACGGTTACGTGATGTTTTTTAATTCGGAATTAATTATTCTGAATAAAATTATTCCGAATTAAACTATTTTCCTTCGAGTTTACATGGAAATAGTAATTCCGAATTGAGGTTTACATGGAAAACACGTTTGATCGGCTTTATCCAATTCCGCTTAAGGTCTGGGGGTTGGGAAGGTTCTGATTGGATAGGGGGCGGACGTCTTTACGTATTTACGTCTACCTGAAGAAAACAAACGTACTCAATTAGCAAGAACAAGCCCGGCGCGGAATATAAAGCCTGGATTATGGTTCTGCGTTAAACCAACGCAGAGCACACGCCGCTGCCGTGACGCCGTCGTGACGCCGTCGTGAACCCTTCGGACTTCTCTGTCACTCCATTTCGCCGTGGTGCAATAAACCCCCCAGAGCGCTAGGGGGGTGCAATCTTTTCCTGAATGGTTTATCCGACTTTTCCGGTCACAGTGAATCAAAGAGATAAGGACAACTATTGTGCAAAAAGCAAAAACAAAAAAAATCACACACACACGAAGAAAAGAGCGCTGAAAGTTCATTACTGCTTCACGAACCGGAACCGGAAATGCGTTGCTACCAAGCAAACCAATCACAGCCCTCTCGGTCTGCGTCCTCTCGATGCGTAGTTACGATTTTTGGGAGGTACGTGTCAGGCTCGACGTGGCGTGCGCCGTGGGGAGCTCATTGCGGCGCACGCTCGGCGTGGATTTAACGCAGAACCATAATCCAGCCTTAAGCGTCATCACGACAGACGGCAAGGGAACGAGCAGCGCAGAAAGACCGGGAATTAATTTAAAGCGGAATTAGTTTATACATGATCGCAGAATTATTCTATTCGGATTTAAAAAAGGAATAAACCAGCGACTTACTTCGGAATTAAGTCTAATTCAGAATGGCCATTTTCATTCGGAATTAGGTGTTTACATGGTAATTTTTACTCATTTTAAATCGGATTCAATTTTAATTCTGAATTAAAGAGGAATTAAACTTCCCATGTAAACGCACTCTTTATTTTGCTGTTGTTCTTTAATTCTGGATGAGACTGTTAACCCCCTTACTACTGTAATTACATTCAGGCCGCCTGGATTTACAGGACTGTCTCAGAAAATTTGAATATTGTGATTTTCTGTAATGCAATTACAAAAACAAAAATGTCATACATTCTGGATTCATTACAAATCAACTGAAATATTGCAAGCCTTTTATTATTTTAATATTTCTGATCATGGCTTACAGCTTAAAAAAACTCAAATATCCTATCTCAAAAAATTAGAATATTCTGGAAATCTTAATCTAAAACTGTAAGCCATAATCAGCAATATTAAAATAATAAAAGGCTTGCAATATTTCAGTTGATTTGTAATGAATCCAGAATGTATGACATTTTTGTTTTTTTAATTGCATTACAGAAAATAAAGAACTTTATCACAATATTCTAATTTTCTGAGACAGTCCTGTTTTTTGATTTTATGGCTGTAGAATTGTCAAATGTGAAAAGAATCAGTGCTCCTGCCCATTTTTCTTTCAATATCTGGCAGTTATTCAATATTACTGTGTGTTCTGATTGTGTAATAACTGTTTAAATTGTTTAGCTTTTTTTGTGTGTGGATATTTTGACGCTTTTAATTTGATGCAAAGCAAAGCAACAATAAATAAAGTTGCGTTAAAACCCGTGCAGACTCCCCACGGCTGCAGCTGGAACCGGACTGGGTTGCATAAGTGAAGCGTGGGTCTTCATTGTTGATGAATCCACTGGTGACAACAAAGCCACGCACGACCCGCAGCAGGACAAAGCTCTGCATGAATGCATTAATGCATTAATGCATTCATTACTGGGCCTGGACGCTCGGAGCTGCAGCTGCTTCTACCAGGCTCGGTTCCTCCGCATCTGCATCCCTTACAAACCTGCAAGAACCGAACCGAGCCGAGGGGGTCTGATCCAGGCTGCTGCGGGTTCCATTCCCTCCCCTTCTGAAGCCTGATTTATGGTTCTGCGTTAAAGCGACGCAGACCCTACGCCGTAGGGTACGCGGCGAAGCACCCGTACGGTGTGCGTCGCCGCGTACCCTACGGCGTAGGCTCTGCGTCGGTCTAACGCGGGACCATAAATCAGCCTTCAGTAACCCCCCCATCACTCTCCACATTGTCCATTATAGTCCCTGCAAATCATGCAAACTTGTGGGTTTTAGAGAAAGAAAAGGCTCCTGGTTGTGGAGGAACCCGATCCGGAGTTCGAACCCGGGTCCGGGTCCAGGTTCGGGTACAGGAGGCGCAACTTACCTCGACTCTGAACGCCGCGCAGCCGCGCAGAAACTCCTTGATGTTGCTGAGACACTCGGCGTCGGTGCGGGGCTCCGGGTGGACCTGCAGGGACAGGAGAGGGAGGCCGGTTAGAGGCCGCTTAGAGGCCGCTTAGGGGCCGGTTAGAGGCCGGGTAGAGGCCGGTTAGATCCGCTCCCGGACCGGGACTGAACACGGACCCGCGGCGGGGAGCTGCGGGAGGAGGTTCGGGGGAAATGACGACAGCAGCCCGGTCACAGACCCCCCCACTCCCCCCGCTCTGGTGGATACAAGCGTGGGGCTTGTTCCTTTCTAATTCTGTGTTACTAACAAAATCAGAGAACTACATTTAAAAATACTACATAACATATACAGGCTAAAGATGTTATCACTCAGCTTGAATCTGACAATAAACCATTAAGTTACATAGTAAATATTATGATTGCAATTGGTAAATTTCCTATACACAAAGCAAAATTCTCAAAATTACTCTCAAATTTCAATGCTTTCCTTGGAGATTTTAATTTATATAAAGACTACCTTAAACTTATGTCAAACCCAAAGAGCGAACACACATTGTCATATTATAGAGACCTTTTTTCTTCCTTGATTAAGATAAATTCATTTTATAGATATTTTTATTTTATTCATTTATACATGTATATAATTGTATATTGTACCCAGTACTCGAGTTGTAAAAAAAAATCAGGGGGGATGGTGGATTTTATCATACGGGGACAGATAATTTGTGCTGATTACAAATAATATAATATATTACAAATAATAGCACTGACCAAAACACCTGCAGAAATACTGCAGGAATGACATAGCAATGCAGCCTTCTGTAAGCTTTAAATATCCACTGAGCTTACATCAAATACATCAAAACGCAAGAATAAAAAACAGTTTTCTGAACTTATCAATATGACTCTGTCCTTCACAGGATAAGTAAAATGGATCACTGCAAAAATTCAAAATCTTAACAAGAATATTTGTCTTATTTCTAGTTAAAATGTCTCATTTTAGTAAAAAAATCTCATTACACTTAAAACAAGACTCATCACTGGAAAAAACAACAATTTTCACCTGTTTCAAGTAGATTTTCACTTGAAATAAGTAGAAAAATCTGCCAGTGGAACAAGATTTTTTTGCTTGTAAATAAGAAGATAAATCTTGTCCCACTGGCAGATTTTTCTACTTATTTCAAGTGAAAATGTACTTGAAACTGGTGAAAATTGTCAAATAAGTTATTTTTCTGGTGTTATTTTTCTGGTGATGACTCTAAATGTTGAAATAGCAGTAAAACCACATTCATTGATGAAATGACATAAGGGATGGAAAGGGGGGATGGCAGTTTTACAGGGGGGATGATTTTGACCGTTTTTATTTCAGGGGGGATGCCATCCCCCCTCATCCCCCCTCAACTCGAGTACTGATTGTACCCATCTAACACATATAACACATCTCACTTGATGAGCCTTTTTCAGTCAAATTGTAAAATTTGTTTCTTCCTTGTTGCCTTGAACAGTATGACTGAAATAAACTTAAACTAACTAAAAAAAAATGGTTCATTTGTTTTATGAATGTACCAAAACCTCAGCCTTTTGGAAAAAGGTAGCGCCATATATATTTAATTTTGTGCATAGAAATTATACCTTTTCTCTGAAAGATATAGTCACTTTTTATCAAAGTGATGGCCTGAAGAATATTGACTATGTCACTAACTTTGTACTTTTGACAGGGAAGTTCCATATTCATAAACAAAAATTTGCCAAATCATCCACCAACATTCATCTTTTTCTCTTTGAGATTGAAAGCCTTATAACATCCATAAAGAATATGAAGAATCATAAATGTAAATCTATACTTGTACACCTCAACAATGTTAAAGATGGAAACCCCTGAATGTTATTCTAATGTAACTCCTTCTCTCTGTATTATTTATTTCATTTATTTATTTTGATTTAATTTGTTCTCCATTAGATTAGGTTGATATTAAGTTACTAATTGCATTGATATATGAATGTACTTCCAAATGTTTTATGTTTTTGCTATTTGTTGTTATTTCACTGGCATGATGCACACAAGGTCTTTGCTGATTCCAACTTCCCTGTATGTTAATTTTGATGCATTAAAAAAAATAAAAATAAAAATAAACCCGCACTGGATTTGTGTACCCAGCACTTTCTCTCAATGTTCGCGATTCTACATGTAAAGATATTAACAATATTATATAATATGTTGTCAACTTTGTATGGAAGAATAAGCACCATCATCTGAAAAAAAGCTGTGCTTTCTGAATCTAAAGCCAAAGGTGGTTTTGATCTACTGGACTTTAGGGACTTGAATTATACATTTAAGGTGAAATGGCTAAAAGAATGCTTAAAAGCTCCAGATACATTATGGTATTTCATTCATAAAATAGGGAAAAAATTTATATTATACTTGCTTAAGATATGTTTAGATATCTATGTGGATATTTATGTAGTATATATTATATGTTGAGAGGGATAGTATAATTATGTAATATATGTTATATATTTATTATGTATGTAGCATATATATATTTATAGGGATATTTATGTAGTTTATATACTGTATAATTATATAATATTTGTATTTTCTATATATTGATATAATATTTATGTAATATTTATATTTTCTATATACTTATATGGATAATTATGTAGTAATAGGCATGTTTACGTAGTATTTATATAGACTATATATGGATATTGTGTAGATATAATAATAGCAATGATGTAAATTCATAGCGTTATAATGGGGTACCTATGTGCATATGAAGATGTTACTGTTTATTTTTATTTTCATTTGTTCGAAATAAATTCATTCATTCATTCATTCATTCATTCATTCATTCATTCCACATGACATATTCAAAGTGTTGGAGGTCTTCAGTTCTTACTGTCATGTAATTACAGTATCTCAAGGTTACCAGTTAAGATGTTAGAATTTTATCAACAAGCTCTGTTAGCATGGAAACTATGTTATTCACATAACTTTTCTACACATAAATCTATCATTTGGAACAATGAATACATTACTAAAAGGAACAAATCACTCTATTTACAAAATTGGATCGACAAAAATATAATTCATATAAAATACTTATTTAACCCTAATGGTCAACTACGAAAATTTTCTCTCACAAAAAGCATTCCCTATCAAATTTAGAGAATTTATCTTAGTAATAAACTCCATTCCCCACGGAATAGTAGAATAAATGAAAAGCTATAAAAAACAGAATGTGCAACATATAACTATTAACACTCTTTATATCAATGGTATTGATATTTTGTGTAATGCTATTTTCGTGGATATTAATTGGCACAAGGCGTGGCTTGTTCCTTTCAAATTCTGTGTTACAAACAAAATCAGAGAACTACATTTAAAAATACTACATAACATATACCCATCTAACACATATATCTCAAAATTCCTTGACATGGATAACAAATGTACTTTCTGCAAAACGGAACCTGAAACTGTAACTCACTTGTTTTATGGTTGCTCTTATAGCAGCATATTTTGGAAAGAATTTGAGAGCTATATACTATGTATATTTGGTTTGGAAAATAAACCCTTTTTGTTGCGAACTCCTGCCTTGCTCTCCTGCATCTGGGTCCTCACTACACCAGTCGTGACAGAAGTTCTGTCACAGAACGGAACCACCAGTATGGACGCAGCGGGAGAGAGTTCCGCCTTCTGGGACATTTTGTACCCGGAGGCGGAACTCACTATCCCTGGTTGGCGGCACCCAGATGAGCTGGACTCCCCGGATGAGCTGGAATCCCCCTTCGGGTTGCACGGGGTGGGCCCAGGAGCATTCAGGCTCTGGGCCGACGCCGGCGACGGCGTCGACGTCAGCCCCAGCTAGCCGCTGTTCCGGCGGTGGTCTTGGGCGCGTCGTCGGTGGTGGTCCCGGACGCATCAGCCCCTGCTCCGGTGATGGTCCCGGACCCCCCGCAGCCAGCGCCACGTACCCGAGTACCCCCGCAGCCGGCTCCTCGTATCCTGGGTTCTCCGCCAAGTCAAGGTTCCACGCCAAGTCGTCCAAGTTCCCCGCCAAGTCGTCCAAGTTCCCCGCCAAGCCTTCCAGGCCCCTCCCCAAGTCTTCCAGGCCCCCCTCCCCAAGTCTTCCAGGCCCCCCTCCCCAAGTCTTCCAGGCTCCACGCCAAGTCGTCCAAGTTCCCCGCCAAGTCGTCCAAGTTCCCCGCCAAGTCGTCCAAGTTCCCCGCCAAGTCGTCCAAGTTCCCCGCCAAGCCTTCCAGGCCCCACGCCAAGGCCCAAGCCTAGGCATCGAGGACGACCCCCCCCCCCGAGCTTTCTCGCCGGTCTGCCCGGCCTCGTGGGCGACCACTCGACAAACAAAGAAAAAAAAAAAGCTTTGCCGCTTGAAGCTTCTCTCACTCTCATTTTTTAACTTGATATGGAACACAAGCCACAGACCCAGCAGCACATCTATTATCTCCTCCAGGTTCTACATCTTTAGTGTTGATGTCTTCCTCGTTTAGATCACACAATCAAATACGTCACAGCAGCTTCACTCCAACCTCCTACTTCTCATCTGGGTGTCTAAAAACAAACGAGGACAAGGCGAGTCGAGGCGAGACGAGTCGCGCTGAGTAGGAACTAGTATAAAAGCGCCATTAGATACAAATGACCTATCGATAAGCCCCGCCCCCAAGCGCCTCTCAGCCAATGGCTGTCGAGTATCAGTTGCACAGGGAGCAGAGTTTGGACATCTGCAGCTTTTAGTTTCAGAGAAAAACATTAAAAGATCCCGAACTATCGCCTTTTTTCCCGAGTTTATGAAGATTAAAAAATAAAACTGTAGATGAAACACAGATTCCAGGTTTTCCAGGTTTTCCAGGTACCTTTTTTTTTTTTTTTTTACATTTCCTAAATCCAAACAAAGCAGAGCAAAAATTAAGGTTTGAATTGAGCCGCCAATTTAATGTTGATAAGTTTAAAATGGATATTTACATTTCAACGTTACAACGTTGTGTTTCTGTGAAAGGAATCAGTTTATGGAACAATCTGAATAAAGAAAACAAAGAATCCAAATCAAACATTACATTCAAAAGAACAATTAAAGCCTGTATGTTAAGTAAATATAATGAAATATGTTAGTTAAGTTTGATTGACATATCCATAAACGGTGGTAATTTTATTTTAGTTTTTGATTTACTTAGTTGTTTGTTTGTTTTTTTGAATTTTTAATTTGTTATTTGTGAATTTATTTCTTGGAAAAAGGGGCAGATTAGATAAGATTCTTCTTCGTTATGCTCCCTTTTCATTCACAATTTATGAACATTTGTATTTGTATTGAATTGTTTGTTTTATTTTTTGAATGAAATAAAGAATAAAATGAAAATGAAATGAATGAAATATTTACATTTAATTAAGGTAAAATAAATGTACAATGGTTTAAATTCTACTCATATTAGATTAAGATATTCAATTATAATTGTTACATAACTCAGCCTGCACCGGCTGCTTGTGTTTTTAGCTTATGGAGCACTTCCTCGCACTAGCACGTCTTCCCTACTTCAGATCGAGGGCTAGATAATAGATAGCTAATCTGAATATACAACACCTCAGATCTAAAACTTCCTGTGCAGAACAAGTTAAACTAAATACAAAGTACATTGATCTGACTGTGTGGTGCACGAGGAGCGATGATCCTGGATTCTGTCGTCTGCGACTGACGACAATAAAGTGAGGCATCTGCAAACCTCAAAATCTTTATTACCAACCTCATCTGTTTTGGGATTCTGCACATGTCTCTTCAGGTCATATTTAAGGCACATTTGAATTACCCTCAACAATAGTTGGTCCTTTTGTGTCAGAAATTAGTCTAAAACAATTTCATCAAGGAGCTTTGGCTTAGGTTTTTTCTCCCACTAGGGGAGTTTTTTACCTGCCATTGTTTATGTCATTATTTTACCTGTATCAGGAAGTGAATAAATGTAATTCAAAACTGTATGCTCGCCAATTTGGCGGGTTTTAAGATGATTGTACTGTACTTTTATTCATTTGTTTTATTCTATTCTATTTTTGCACTGTATCTGTCTTTGTTGTGATATGTCATGCATGCTGTATTTGTGTTTATGTCTATTGTGCATTTTTTATTTTATTTTTTGCAAAAGTCTATTAACATCTGGCGAAGGGACTGCCGATGAAAATTAGCCTTTCGGCTAACTCGGGTACATTTACTTTCTGCACGATCAATGTACACTGTCCCTTTTTAAAAATAAAGAATTATTATTATGTCATGTTCTCGGTTTCTGGAAAGATCCTAGAGACAACTTCTGTTGTAATAGACTCTATATAAATGAAATTGAATTGAATTGAATTGAATAGAAGGAGCATTCAAATCACGTTGCAGACTTTTTCTTTTTAAAACTAGTAATCGCTCCTTTTGTGACAGTTTGCAGAAGTGCTGTGAGACTGTAAGTCACACAGTTACTGTGAAAGTATAGAAAGTGCCAACACATGACTGAAAATATCATGTTTTGTCAGTTTCACAGACGTTTGTGAAATGTTATTGACACGTTGGTGGATAAACCATGTAAATGTGCTGATTTCAGACTGTTCTGTTTCCTGTTAAGTGTCATATGACAGGAACGCAGATATTCCGGCCCTCAGGTAGTGTAACCAAATATATTTAATATTACCTTTAACTGCATTATATAATTTCACTAACTAAACTTTCTCTGCGTTCTCCATCATCTTTCATCACGTTTTAAATTTCATATTGTTGCAGCACGGGTGTATTTGCTGATGTTATACTGACGATGGCTGTTTGAGCCAGAGATGTCTTCAGTATTCACATTCATTACTCAGGTAGAAGTATAGATACTAAAGTTTAAAAATACTCCTGTAGAAGTTGAAGTATCAACTCAAGTTTTTTACTCAAGTAAAAGTATAAAAGTACCGGTTTCAAAACTACTTAAAGTATAAAAGTAAAAGTAATGTAAGGGAGAAAAAGCCATTAAGGACAAAAGCCATTGAAAATGAATGTATCTTAGTATAATGCAAATATATTAAAGAACCATATATGTGTACTATTGAGCATTAACATGTGTTTCAGAGAGCAGGAGATATGATGACTAGTTGCCTATAAGTATTGTAATGGTGCAAAAAGTCAAACTTCAGAGGCATGTTATCATTTATCCTAACCTTTATTGGAATGTACATCCAAGTTTAGTTGCAGGAATCTGAGGGAACGGATGTAAGAACAAAACTGGACAAGAACATCTGAAACAACCACAACCAAATTCACTCTATCCGGATGGAGCAATTTAACTGGATAGTTTTTATTAAAGGCCGAAATGAAATAGAGTAACGAGGCTGTTTTTAAAATGTAAGGAGTAAAACGTACAGATAATTGCGTGAAAATGTAAGGAGTAAAAGTAAAAAGTCGTCTGAAAAATAATCACTCCAGTGAAGTATAGATAACCAAAATTTCTACTTAAGTAAGGTAACAAAGTATTTGTACTTCGTTACTTGACACCTCTGGTTTGACCAGAGCAGAGAGAAGAAAAAATGTGCATTGTATTAATAAATACGGTCAAGTGGAATCAAAACAGACAGAGATGCTTTAGACGAGGTGGAAAACACCGGCGTAATTAAGGCATATGGAGATTAGACCCTAATTTCTACCGTAACCGTCAACCTGCTCCCCTCTGTACCGGTGAACCAGAACCAGGACAAACAGACTCAAAAATGGTTTCTTCTCCAAAACCATCATCTTCCTAAACACGCATCTGACCACCATCACACGGAAACCTTCTGGGCATTAAATACTTTTTTCTTTACTTATCTTGTACTTTATATTTATCTATTTTTTTCTTGACTTATTTTGCACTTTATATTTATCTATTTTTTTCTTTACTTATCCTGCACTTACAGGACTGTCTCAGAAAATTAGAATATTGTGATGAAGTCCTTTATTTTCTGTAATGCAATTAAAAAAACAAAAATGTCATACATTCTGGATTCATTACAAATCAACTGAAATATTGCAAGCCTTTTATTATTTTAATATTGCTGATTATGGCTTACAGTTAAAGATTAAGATTCCCAGAATATTCTAATTTTTTGAGATAGGATATTTGAGTTTTCTTAAGCTGTAAGCCATGATCAGCAATATTAAAATAATAAAAGGCTTGCAATATTTCAGTTGATTTGTAATGAATCCAGAATGTATGACATTTTTGCATTACAGAAAATAAAGGACTTTATTACAATATTCAAATTTTCTGAGACAGTCCTGTATTAGGACCAGCACCTTCGATGAAGCACCTGTAATTTCATTGTTATGAAATATGAACAATGACAATAAGGAATCTGGAATCTTGATTTTGAAGTTCTTGTGCTGCTATGATGTAAATGATTTAAGCCTCCGGTCCTTGCTCTGCATGGACTTCTCTCTCCACAACGTTTCCTCTTCCATCTCTTCCTCCTCAGCGGGGGATTTCTACTTCCTGGGACATTTCCTTAGCGCCTCATCGTAGAGGTCTATCTTCTGGAAGTATTTCTGGATCTTTGTCACGTCATCCTGACTGGTGGCACTAATCCTCAGCTCCCATCATGCATTCAAGCAATCAAGATTCTTTATTTGTCATCGTTCATATTTCATAACAATGAAATGGAGGTAAAGGATGATCAGAACATGACAACCAAGTAGCTGGAATAGTGTACATCTATCTATCTATCTATCTATCTATCTATCTATCTATCTATCTATCTATCTATCTATCTATCTATCTATCTATCTATCTATCTATCTATCTATCTATCTATCTATCTATCTATCTATCTATCTATCTATCTATCTATCTATCTATCTATCTATCTATCTATCTATCTATCTATCTATCTATCTATCTATCTATCTATCTATCTGTGTATCTGTCAATCTATCATCTATCTATCCATCCACTAGGAATGGGTGATATTTTACCGTTCATGATATACCGTCAAAACAATTCCCCACGGTAAGAATTTGTATCTCGCGGTAAAAACGATAAATTCCTGTTTTTGTGTAAAGCTGATTTATGGTTCTGCGTTAAATCCACGCACAACGTACGTGAAGGAAGGAAGGAAGGAAGGAAGGAAGGAAGGAAGGAAGGAAGGAAGGAAGGAAGGAAGGAAGGAAGGAAGGAAGGAAGGAAGGAAGGAAGGAAGGAAGGAAGGAAGGAAGGAAGGAAGGAAGGAAGGAAGGAAGGAAATGAGCCAGAAAGAAAGAAAGAAAGAAAGAAAGAAAGATATGAGCCTGAAAGAAAGAAAGAAAGAAAGAAAGAAAGAAAGAAAGAAAGAAAGAAAGAAAGAAAGAAAGAAAGAAAGAAAGAAAGAAAGAAAGAAAGAAAGATAAATTCCCATTGATGTAGTTTAGTAGTATTTAGTATTCTTGTAGAGCAGTGTTTTGGCTCCAAAGACTGAATGTGGTGATATATTTATAGTTACAAAGGTGGAGTTGAATTGGTATTTTTTTATCGTAATTTTTATCGTTATCGGGATAAATAATAGTGATATATATATGAATAGTTATTGTGATAATTTTTTTAGTCCATATCGCCCATCCCTACCATCCACCTATCAATATACCTAGCTATCCATCCATCCATCCATCCACCCATCCATCTATCTATCTATCTATCCATCTTCCCATCTATCTATCTATTGTGTTTTCTGAAACTTTTCCTGTTTTGTGTTGTGTGTATGTGTTTGTTATTTGTTTTGGTTTCATATATCTCTAACCGTGACCACGTGACATCCCAATAATGAGCCAGTTATCATCAATAATCGCGTCACCTTTTGCTTTAACAGTTGAAATCGTTGTAAGAACCAGTTTTCCCTGCAGGGTGAACATTTGGATCAGAGGTTCTCGTAATAAATCCTCCCAGGAGAGCCTCTCCTCCCCCGGCTCGGACAGCTGTCGGAACCAGAACCGGCCCCTGCACGGACACAAACACGCGCTGTGCCTTTAAAAGAGGCGCAGTGGCGGCGGATGGAGGGAGGGATGGATGGAGGGATGGAGGCCCCAGATAGACCCCCCTCTCATCCCTGGACCAGCACCGGTCCCTCAAACCCCTCAAAACCCCCCAGACGCACAAAAACACAGGCTTCCCACGAGCCGCCGTCACCCACACCGCCCTGTCATGATACATCTGATTAAAACACCTTCCCCGGCTGGAGCCTGATCAATAAACCGATCGATATGTGGCCTTTTCTTTCCTTCTGAACGCCCCTCGCAGACAATGTGAGCGTGTGAGGCCACAGTGCTGCCACGGCAGACAATAACAACCGCGGCTGCCGTGACCTACAAAAGGAATCCACTCATGGATCAGTGCGCAAAAAGAGAGAAGCCAGACAACGAGCCGCGTCGGCGGCGCGGACGCGCCGACGCAGGGGATGGATGGATGGAGGGATGGGAGGGATGGGAGGATGGGAGGATGGGAGGGGGTGAGCATGGGGGTGTATAAGGCTCTTACCTTCTCCGTGCAGCCCGGGCTGAGCCGCTCCAGCAGCCGGCACAGCACCACCCCGTCCTTCAGGGAGCTCTGCAGGAACGCCTCGGGGTCGGAGATGCTTTTCTTGGGCGACTCCAGCACGCCGAGCGTGATCAGCCATGTCACCGTCTGCTCCGCGGAATTCATGGCCAAGCAGGTTTCCTGCTCAACAAAAGAGGCGGGTGTTCGGTATCTGAAGCCCTGGCTTCAGACAAACATGATTAATCCCTCCGAGGCTGGAAGCGAGGATGCGGGAGGATGGATGGAGGGATGGAGGGATGGAGGCTGTACCTCTGCTGGATGCGGATGGTGATGACGAGGAGCGCCTGGTGGAAGTCAGCTCAGCGAGGTTTGGTTTCCTCCCCTGAACGAGCTGTTTCCCCCCCCACCCCCCCGATAATAACCTGGAAAGCTGTCAGAGGTTCGCGGTGATGCATACATGCGCATCACTATTGGATGACATCACAGAGAGGAGCAAAGCCAGTCCAACCAGTTGTTGTTGGTGCTTTTCTCTTCAGTGTGTCATGAATAAGCTTTCAGTGCGCGGCTTTTGCATATCCTGCTTTTATCCGTCTATAATAGCCGCGCTGCGGGCGCACACACACACACACACACACACACACACACACACACACACGCACACACACACACACACACACACACACACACACACACACACGCACACACACACACAAACGCACATGCACACGCACACACACACCACACACACACACACACACACACACACACGCACACACACAAGCCTCTATGTATTTGTCTTACTGTGTGGAATTGTGGGGATCCACCTTTAAAACCACCTTAAATTCAATAATAAAACTTCAAAAACGAGCCATACGTATCATCAATAAGGCTGATTACTTTGCTCACACAGATCCACTTTTTTGTAAATTCTCATGTTATTAAATTGTATTATTTGTTTTATTTTAAAATCCTGCAAAGTGCAAAATCAAAAATGCTCCCTGACCCAATACAGAGGTTCTTTTCAATTCAGGAGACTCGTTACAATCTTAGAGGTGTCTGCAATTTTATTGTACAAAAAGCTGAAAAAGGTATGAAAAGGAGATGTGTCTCCATTACTGGAGTTAAATTCTGGAATGATGCCAATATAAATTTAAAAACATGTCATTCTTTTTTTGTATTTAAGAAAATGGTTTGTAAAGCTATTTTTGAAGCTTATAAGTGCAATTGACCATCTGTAAATGTTCCTTTGCTTTTCTGTTGTTTCTTTGCCTTTTGTTGTTTCTTTGCTTTTCTATTCTCTTTTTAGTTTTCTGGAGGTTGGTAGCCAAAAAAAGAAAGTTGGTACAATAGGATAGGCTTTTATAAGCATTTTGCTTCAGCCTATGCCTTTTCAGTTATTGTTCAACACATGTTTTGGTTTTGTATGAAATGTTAATGCTGTGCACAATGTTTTTTTTGGTGTTGTTTTGTGTTGTCATGACTGAATAAACTTCATTCATTCATTCATTCATTCATTCATTATATTTGAAATTTGAAGTTGCCAAACAGACACAGAAATATAAAGACATTTATTTATTTTGTGCATGGTAGTGCATAGTTTGACAATATTACAGTAGTACATTTGTATACTTCAATCTACACACCCATGACTGAAAAGGAGCAGGATGAAGACAAGTCTTATTTTACCTGCCCCTTATTCAATACCAAAACAAAAAGAACAGTCAATGTAACCAATATTTAAATATACACTTAAATAGAAACCAACCACATATATCAATAGTACTGTTTAAGTCCCAGTCTATTCATGATCATATAACTTATATATTTTATCTTTATACATTTTTTTGAACCTAAGTAAATTTGTACATTCCTTTAAATCATTCTGTAGAGAGTTCCACAGTTTTACTCCCACAACCGATACACACATCTGCTTGAGAGTGGTCCTTGCATACTGATGTTTAACATTATATTTCCTTCTATAATCTATAACTCCTGGATTCGAAAAAACAAACAACTGCTGTAGATTACTTGGTAATACTTTTCTTTTTGCCCTATGCATAACTAATAATGTCTGTAACGCCACTATTTCTTTAAATTTAATAAGTCCTGAATTAATAAATAATCTGTTGGTGAGTTCTCTTCTTTATGAATGATCCTCATAGTTTATTTGAGGTATAAAAGTGAAGACTGTGTTTAAAGATCAGCAGCTGTGTGTGTTTTGCTATTTCGTCATGTTGTCTTTGTATGTTTGTATAGATATTATATTTATATCATAGTTATATTTATATCATAGTCATATTATATTTATATCATAGTTATATTTATGATAGAGCTTACATTTGGTATTAAACAGGCTATTTTTGTAAAAATGATATATATTTATTTATACAAATTAGTGTATAGTATAAAACGTAAATACCGGCATATAATTTATGTTTAGTTGTGGAAAGGGGGTGGGATTAAATAAGTTTATACTTCCTCTCACTCCTTTTCGAACATGTAACTGAAATATGTTTTTTGTGTGTTTTTTTTTTCTTTATGTGGTGGAATGCCCACCTGTATTTGTTTCTCTTATCTTTTTTTCTTGTTTTTTTATACATGTTTGAAATAAATAAAAACAAATGAACGAACGAAGACACTTTATTTATCTCTATTTAGAGAAGCGTTTTTTTTTATTAATGAAAGAAAGATGATGTGATCGTATTTCAGGATGTTTTTTTATGTTTTAGTTTGACCTTCTCTCAACAAACTTAAGTGGTAACTGGACCTGAGTGTCCATGAGAACCTGTGTTTCACAAGAACCCGAGTGTTTCACAAAAACCTGGGTGTTCACAAGAACTTGGGTGTCCACGAGTATCTTGGTGTTCACAAGTGTTCACTAGGAATGAGTGATATTTTACCGTTCACGATAAACCATCAAAAAAATTCCCCACGGTAAGAATTTGTATCTCACGGTAAAAACGATAAATTCCCATTGATGACGTTTTTGTGTAAAGCTGATTTATGGTTCTGCGTTAAATCCACGCACAACGTACGTGGGAAGGAAAGAAAGAAAGAAAGAAAGAAAGAAAGAAAGAAAGAAAGAAAGAAAGAAAGAAAGAAAGAAAGAAAGAAAGAAATGAGCCAGAAAGAAAGAAAGAAAGAAAGAAAGAAAGAAAGAAAGAAAGAAAGAAAGAAAGAAAGAAAGAAAGAAAGAAAGAAAGAAAGAAAGAAAGAAAGAAAGAAAGAAAGAAAGAAAGAAAGAAAGAAAGAAAGAAAGAAAGAAAGAAAGAAAGAAAGAAAGAAAGAAAGAAAAGAAAGAAAAAAAAAAGGAGTCATTCCAGTTTTGCAGTACAGGTGTACTAATTTAATTGGTTTTTATTAATTCAATTTAATTGGTGTAGTTTAGTAGCATTTAGTATCTTTTAGAGCAGTGTTTTGGCTCCAAAGACTGAATGTGGTGATAGATTTATAGTTACAAAGGTGGAGTTGAATTGGTATTTTTTTTTTAATCGTCATTTTTATCGTTATCGGGATAAATGCCAGAAATTATCGTGATAAACTTTTTAGTCCACACCGCCCATCCCTAGTGTTCACAGCAACCTGGGTGTCTACTTTTAGGGTGTCTACCTTTCTGCTTTAAAAACCTCTATGAACCACAAGTGAACTTGCTGGTTCTAGAGGAGAGGAAACTGATACTGGAAGGTTCTACCTCCCGTTCTGCTTTTAGAACCTCCAGGAACCACAAATACTTATTTTTACAATTTTTTGAGTAGATGATTCAACCCAACCAACTAGTTGAGGGCCAGAACTGGATCCTGCTGGCCGGGTCTGTCCACATCAGATCTGGTGCTGGGGTCTTTTTTAGAGTTTACAGGATACGTGCACACGTGTGACCATGAGAAAACCTCCCGTGGGATCAGCCCTGACCTTGTTGCACCGGGCCGTCCTCCTGGGGACCAAAGTCCGGTTGCAATGGGACAGATGTCGTTTCTGGGGCCTGAACAGGAACAGAGGTCCGGTGGGAGTTGAGACCGGGTTAGGATTCTTGCTGGTTGAGGTTAGGATCTGGACGAAAACCCAAAAGCAAAACCATCAGCACTGTGATGAGTCTGGACCCCAGTTAAGAGTTACAGAACTGAATTATTGAGAAAAGTGGTTAAAATTGATACAAAAATCTCAAAAAGATCAAGAAGAAAAACTAAATAACCTAAATGCTTTGCAGAACAAGGATATAGAGGTTAAAAACTGCTGCAAAGGCAAGAAAATTATCCATAAAAAAACACAAAACCACAACAAGGCAGAAATAAAAAACACATTCACAATAACAGGTGAAATATAAGCCCCCCAGAGCTGCAGTATTTGTACAAATGTAAGAAAAACAGCTATAAAAGTAAAGCACAGGACAGAAATTACTTAAAGGAGAGGTACAAAATCACCAGAGATGACAAATAACCACAAATATGCAGGAAAGGGTTGTTGGGAGAGCCAGGACTGATAACAGCTCAGAAAAGAAATAGAAATGTAATATTTATTTGCACGACTGCAGCCGCAGGAGTGTGTAGTGTATCAGACCGGCCACTTGATGGCGCCCTCTGCACACCGTCATGTCCTCTCAGACTGTTTTTTTATATTTATTTTTTTTTAATTGAATTAAATTATTTTTTTTATTTATTAATGTATTTATTTATTTATTTATTTTATTTTTATGTTTTAAATACTCAGCCTCTGTGTTAGATGATGGCTTGTGTGGATGGTAAAATTGTATTGTATATATATATATATATATATATATATATATATATATATATATATATATATATATATATATATATATATATATATATATATATATATATATATATATATATATATATTGATAATTGGAAAGTGCCACCAGATTGTTCATATTTCAGTCTTTTACCTGCAGGAATCTGGAGTCCCTGCCGGATCACCATGGCAACCGAGGGAAGCAAGCAGAGACAGAGAGCTCATGGAGCTCAGCATCACTTCTGCTCCCCTCACACCTCCATGTGTGTGTGTGTGTGTGTGTGTGTGTGTGTGTGTGTGTGTGTGTGTGTGTGTGTGTGTGTGTGTGTGTGTGTGTGTGTGTGTGTGTGTGTGTGTGTGTGTGTGTGTGTGTGTAGCTCTCGAGGGCTAGCCGTGTTCTAAACAGTCGGTGTCGAGGGATGCTGCTGTGCCTCGGAGGTCCTGTAGCCATGGATGCTACCGTGGCCCTGGGCTCCTCTCATCCCCCCGTCCCCAGCTCATCCCAGCAACTTCCAGCCTGATCCACGCGAGGAGAAGACTGGAATACTCCAGTTCCTTATACATATAATGTCCTAAATTACTTTGAACCGCCTCGTAGTTCTAATGAAGATCAACACTAGGCAAGGCAAGTTTATTTGTATAGCACAATTCAAATCAAGGTAATTCAAAGTGCTTTATATCAACATTAAAAGCGGCAAGACACAATTAAACGGTAGATAACAAATAAAATGAAAATAAAATGATAAGAAAAAAGGTAAAATAATAAAAAGAACAAGTTGTTAACCCTTGTGCTGTCTTTGGGTCAAGGGGGGGTGAAGGGAGAAAAGAAGGAATGAAGGAAGGGAGAAAAGATGGAAGGAAGGAAAGAAGGGAGGAATAGAAGGAAGGGGGAAAGGAGAAAAGAAGGAAGGAAGTAGGAAAGGGAGTAATGAAGGGAGAAAAGATGGAAGGAAGGAAAGAAGGGAAGAATGGAAGGAAGTAGGAAAGGGAGTAAGGAAGGGAGAAAAGATGGAAGGGAGGAAAGAAGGGAGAAAAGATGGAAGGAAGGGAGAAAAGAAGGAAAGAAGGGAGAAAAGGAAAGAAAGAAGGGAGGGAAGAAGGAAGGAATGGAGAAAATAAGGAAAGAAGGAAGGAAAAGCAAAGAAGGTAATAAAGAATGAATGACGAAAGGGAGGTAGGAAGAAAGAAGGAGAGAGCAGGAGGAAAGAAGGATAGAAGAATTGGGTCATTTTGACCCAAAGACAGTACAAGGGTTAGAAAGTAAGGGCAGTAGAGTACAGCAGGTACATCTCATTCTTACAATGGCAAGAATTACGTTTCTATAGGGTCAAAACGTACAAAGACCGGGTCAAATACAGTATTACAAAAATAATCTGTGCCGATTCGTGCGGTGAATTAAACCAATTTGACAATTCTACATCACAATGCCTGCAATCAGGGCTTATCCATAACTTTGCGCGGTTTTCAAAAAGTATTTAATTTAAGAGTATGTTTAAATAACAAATAAAATAAAATAAAATGACAAGAAAAGAGGTAAAATAATAAAAAGCACAAGTTGTTAAAGAATAAGGGCAGTAGTGTCCAGCAGGTAAGTATTTAATTTAGGAGTACGCTTCAGTAAACAGTCATTTTTAGGCCTGATTTAACACTAAATAGATCAGGTAATCTGAGCTTCTCTTCATTGGGTTCAGATGTGAACATTTCTTCATTTTTCTACATTTTATATTGCTCTTTTTTTTAATTATTTAGCTATTTATTGGTTATTTTTATTTGAATTTTTTTGTATAAACCGTTGAGCGTGTGTGTGTTTGGCTGCTGCACGACTGAACTTCTCCTCTGAGATCAATAAGATCTTCTATTCTCATCATCATCATCATGATGAGAATAGAAGCCTCGCGAGCCTTCGGTCGCGAGGCTCCTCTCCTGGTGGAACCGGCTCCCGGTTTGTGGTGGAAACCAAACACGTGGTGCATCGCTGATCGATTTCCTAGTTTGTTTTGATGCCTAAACATTCTGCAGATCAAACGAGGATCTGTCAACAAGTGAAACCTACACGGCGTCGCGGAGAGGTCTGGTCCAGGTCCGCTGGTCTCTGACAGCCGCCGCAACCAGGAAAAGGGGGAAGCTGTGGAACCGGAGAGTTCAGCCATAACAACATACACCTTAAAGCAGCACAACGTAACTTTCAGCTTTTGTTGAGTTTGGCGGCATCTGTTGGACAAAAGCGGTAGTGTTTTACCAGAAAGAACACTACGTTTCCCATGAGCACCAGCGCGTACTGCCGGAAAGATCCTGTCCCGTCGCGTGCATTTGTTTTGATAGTGAATAAAGACGGGACAAACTTTTCTGTTTCACCAAGTGAACAGACAGAACGCAAAAAAAAAATGTTAAACTGCTGGAAAGGAACTGGAATTTACCGTGATACCTTAAACAAGGAAGCCAGGGAGCAGTATATGTAGAAAATAATAATTAACGGTTTGGATCCATATGAAATCCCTACTAAAGAATGGAGCTCCTCGTCAGAGCTGCACTCTTTAGAAGGGATTTACTGCTGCAGTTCTGCACAACCACCGTCTCCTTGTTTAGGAGTGTTTGGCAGCTGCCTTGGTAAATGTTTGGCGTGAGCAATATTTTTGTTTTCCTCGTGAGATTATTTTTTTCCTCTGCAGCTACAAATAGAGTTAATATTTTTTCCTCAACAAACTAGTTTTATCTGAAGATTGGGGTTAATTGCACCGCAGAGAGCTGGCCAGCAACTGCGTTTAGCTGGCGAAGTGGGGAATAAAACCCGTGTTTTGAGTGTTTGTGGTTTACTGTGTGGTCGGTTATGTTTGGTCGTTACAGCCGCGATCCAAGCGAGCCGACGACTCTTTTACTCTGTTATATCAGATACTTGGCCTGCGTGGTTCTGCATCCGAGCAGGAAAGCGGTGAAAAGTTAAACCATTAGCGATCTTTTCCCCACGTCTGTTGTGTGTGGAGCTGCTGCAGCTACAACACAGCAACGGTTACCAGCTTCTCTTGAGCTCTGCGCTCCACGCCCCGCCCATTTTCGTCTCGACTACGAATAGGGAAGGAGGGGGAAGTGACGTATGCCGTAAAGCAGTCAAAGCCGTAAAAATTTGTAGTTTTTTAGTGTGGCAGGGTTCCTACCATGCTCCTCAAAGTTACATAGTGCCAGTGAAGGTGATACAGACCCCTCAGACCATGACAGAGGTTCATTAAACCTGTTGGAAGTTGATGTTCCATCACAATGACTCTGGAAATATGATATTAAGGTGGAAAAGTTACATAGTGCTGCTTTAAATCAACGAAACAAATCTTCTCTTCCAAAGAACGTTGTCCTGTTCCAGCAGGATTCAACACAAAAACAAATAAAAATGACGGTGTTGCCTCCAGGCACCTAATCGATCCACTGCGAGCTGGAGTCGCCCCTCTTCCTGTGCACATCTGGGTCATGGAGACAGCTCTTGTTAAGGTGATACCCTTTTTCCACCAAACCGGTTCCAGTGCTGGTTCTGGTTCACAACTCCTTCAACTTGTAAACCAGCTGAGAACCGGTTTGCTTTTCCCCAGCTCGGTGCTAAGGGGAGCCACGTCATTACGTCGCTGCAAACGTCAGTTACGTTGCTGCGTTTGCGTGAAAGTTGCAGCAACAACCAGGTATCTGCTCTAACAGGACTTGGTCCACGTAGCTCCTCCGTGGACACATCTCTAAAAGACAGGTTGTCTCCTCCTCAGACCCATGATGCTTTGCTGCATCCAGATTCATTCTTATTTGAAAATGTCTCCGTCTCCCAGTCTTGCTGTTGCCGTTGCTCTTAATAACTCCACCCCCTCCGCTTACGTAAGCGGTTCTTCCCTCTTAGCCTAGCAAAGAGTTGGTGCTACCTTGGAACTGGGTTTTCTGGCCCGGAGACAGTTCTTTCTCAGTGGAAACAGAAAGTCCGGTTCCAAACTCAGCACTGGACCAGAACCAGAACCTGGAACCGGTTTGGTGGAAAAGGAGTGAAGGCTGTAGTAGTAGTAGTAGTAGTAGTAGTAATGACAGTAGTAGTAGTAGAAGTAGTAGTAGTAGTAGTAGTAGTAGTAGTAGTAGTAGTAATGACAGTAGTAGTAGTAGAAGTAGTAGTAGTAGTAGTAGTCATGACAGTAGTATTTTTTTGTATTTATTTATTTGACAGGGACAATGCAGTCACAAGCTTGCAGCTGATGTAGTAGTAGTAGTATTAGCGTTTATAGCTAGTGCTAATTCTCTTCCACAACATTGCAGTACAACATAAAATTCATATACATGGATTAAAAAGACCATACAATTCAATAATGCAATATTGCATTTACATGTTATAAAACCTTTCCTCACTCACACAAATATACACACTATTTACAGATGACGACGACGACGACGTTTTATATAGCTTCCTTCAAGGCACCCAGAGTGCTTTACAGAGATCATTATTCATTCATACACATCCTCACTGGTGGTGGTAGCTAGATTTGTAGCCACAGACAGCCCTGCAGACTGACGGAGGGTGGCTGCCATATCGCGCCAAACAGCCCCTACAACCACCACCAACATTCATACACATTCACACGGGGCAAGGTGGGTAAGGTGTCTTGCCCAAGGACACTACGACAGCAAACTGGGACAGAGCGGGATTCGAACCGCCGACCTTCCGATCATTGGACGACCCGCTTTACTACCTGAGCTACTGCCGCCCCAGATGAGTACAGTTTAGATTTTTCTTTAACCAGGTTTTAGTTTTGGTGATGAACATGTTAAACTCTGTTGAATAGTAATAGTAGTAGTTATGACAGTAATAGTAGTAGTAGTAGTATTAGTTGTAGTAGTAGTAGGACTGAAGGACTTTTTGGACTTATTGTCAATGGAAAAGGCAACCTCAATCCTCAAAGACAATGAAAATGACCAATATGCCCCATGGACTGTCATTAGACAACACTTGAGAATAATGGAATAATAATATGACCTGTTGTGTTGGTCACATGCTTCTTAGTTTATTTTACTTATTCTTCTTTTAGAGCTGGACCTGAACTGACGCTAGAGGATCCATCATCCCTTAAGTTTATCTGTACCAACCCTTCCCCCCACCCCCTTGTCTTTTTTTTTTGTAATGTTTCTCTTTTTGATTATGTGAAATGTGGTGTTGTTAACTTTTTTTTTTTATTGTTCCTGTCTTCATTTTGAAAAACAAAAATGATAAATAATAATTAAAAAAAAGTAGTAGTAGTAGTAATGTCAGTAGTGGGGGGGATGTAGATGCACAGAGATGCAGATCCTCATCAGATTAAAGGATGAAACTGCATGATGGGAACTTCACATTCTTGAGAAGCTCTATTACCAATCAATACTATTATTGACCTATTGATCGATCAGCTGTTTTCCTGTCATGTAAACTCCATCAGCAGCACCAGGGTGTGTTGGTTTCTCCAGAACTCCCTCCCTGGTCCTGAGTCGTGATCCTGCTGCGTGAGCCGTGTGTGTGTCATCCGTGACGCTCCCGGCCCGGCTCCGCGTCTCCGCGTCTCCACGCCTTCACGCCCCAGCAGAGACACACGGAGCGCGCAGCGGCCGCACGCAGGACCCCCGCCGCCCCACGGACACGAACCGGACCGGCGACCCCGGCGCGTCCGCCAGGGGAGCCCCGCATCCCGGCTGGCATGGACCCCGCAGCAGGGCTCTGACCACCGGGGAACCATGCCGACCGCCCTCGCTGCTGGCAACGGGAAACTTTCCATTGTCTGCTTTCTGCTCCGATGCGCTTATTCTCAGGTGAGAGAAAAGGTTTTATCCTCTTTAGAATAAAAACAAGAAGAAGTTGTGAGGGATAACAGCGATTCTGACGGTTCAGGCAGGGACTTTCATGGACCGAGTCTGTCGGTGTTTTTCTTTATTTCAGATTAACTCGTGTTTAAAGTGCACTGAAAAATGTAAACCAACCATTTATTTTTTTTCTCATTCTAATAGTTGAAAAATATTAGTTTGCTTATTCAAACTAAGTTTTCTAATTTATATCTATCGGTGAATTTTTTTTTTTTTTTTTACTTTACTATAATATAAATTGACAACAAATTACCAGATTGATTTTTCTCATTTTGATCAAAGCATTTTTTTTTTATTTAGTATTATTTGCGCATGCGCAGTCTTTACATTTTCTGACAAATAATGTATATGAAATAAAAAGTTAAGCTAAATGAATTTTTTATACTGAGTCAACACTAAACTATTAGGTGTGACAGATTACCATAATTTTTTTTAAATTAAGCTAAGGTTATATCTTTTTCAGTGTAGCCAGTTTGTACAAATCCATGAAATCTAGAGAAGAAATATGATACTTTTGATTGGATGAATAAATATATTTAGCCTAATATCAATTATTCATACCGGTTTAACAATGGCGCTGGAGTTTTTATGCTCCAGTATGGATTATAAAAGTGGAAAGCACCAATGAAAAGTGCTGGAAATAGTCTGGATTTGAGCATAACTTCAGCAATTGCAGCCACGTTAAGAATGCAACAGCTGGCTGCAGTCAGACGTGGCTCCATGCTGCTGGTTGCAGGTGTTTTGAAGGGTTGTGGTTTCTCTTTGGGCCTCTGGAGGTTTCCCCTCATTTGGGTATTGCAGCAGAGCCGTTGCCGCTGGAGCCTGGAGGCACCGACATGTGAGACGCATTAGACCTGATAATGGTGCCGCTAAAAGGGTCCTGTGAACGGATGATTTCAGCGGTGCAGGACCTGCACCGCCTTCGTGTGTTTGATTTCCAGCCCCGGGCGTCATAACTGCTTGGTGGTTGAGTCAGAATGTTTTCACACACATCGTCTGCAGACTCTGACCGGTGAGTCACTCCAGAGGAGGCGAACGCAGATGGCACTGAAGATAGATGCAGGGAAGTACAAGGCCTGAATCAGAATACAGCATTTCTGCAAGTCAGACACAAATAAGTATGAATAAAAACCTAAATGCATTATGGGATATGATTCCTTTATGATTTACTGTTATAAATGCAGGACTAACCAGAATCAGAATCAGAATCAGCTTCATTGGCCAAGTTTGAACATGCCAGAGAGGGAATAGACAAATAGACAAATGTCTCTTATTAACATATTTATTTATTTATTTATTTATTAAGGAATCAATCAATCCTGCTACTAGTAGTAGTAGTAGTAATAGCAGCAGAAATCTCCAGCTTTAGGCTTCGTTATTGTCACAAATTTATCCTTCAGATCTAACTAGCGTTAAATATGAAATAGCCAAGTCAATTTCGCAACAAATCTTAAGCTACCGGTAGCTAGCTCATTTTTCCGCTCTAAAGTTGACATTAGTCACATGACTCACGTCATGGGAATCATTTATGTAGAGTTGTAGACTAAATAGTTATTGTCAAAAGTAGATTATTATCGCCTGTTAATGGAGTGTTCTCTTGCCATGACCGAAACCGAACAGGAAGTCGGCCATTTTGAATTAATCATGTAATTTTGGCGCAATTTATGCCATTTTCACGTGTCGTACTTTAACGAACTCCTCCTAGCAGGATTGTCCGTTCGACATAAAACTCGGTCAGGAGACACAAAAGACGTTAACGATGAAAAGTCCTCAAAATCGTGAGTTTGCGTGAAATGGCGAGGCCGTGGCGCCGCGCCAAACTTTGACATTAGACAGGAAGTGATACTAGTAGCTGATTGGTCGATATTTGATAGTTCCTATTTTCTGCCATAACTTTTCAATGGTTTGACATAAAGCGTCATGGGTGTTATCGGACTTAGTTCTGAGTCCTTGACCTTTATTGGGGAAAATTGCAAGCGCGAGGGCCCGATCATCGCTGCTTGCAGCTTTAATTATTATTATTATTATTATTGCACAGTGGTTGATTCCTGCTGTCACACAGACACAGAGCGGCAACACAACACAACAGTTCCTGGGTTTCACTGTAGATGCAAGTTGTAAGATGATTTTTCTTTTAACAAAAGAAAGAAAAAAGGGAGGGAGGAGGGGGGATGGAAAATGAAAGTTGTTAGCATCAGAGTTGGTATCCACACGGCCGTCTGCAGCTTTGATTTCTGCGACATGAGTCATGAACGAACCCAAAAGTCTTTTCAACTGTCGCCATCGCTGTGTGGGTGTGTGTGTGCATGTTTGTGCATGTGTGTGTGAGAAAGAGAGAAAGAGAAAGAGAGAGAAAGAGAGATAGAGAGAACGAGGGAGGAAAAGACAAGCGTTACAGTAAAGTGTGAGACAGAGTTGTAAATGCAGTAGAAAAGAGGCGGGAAATTCAACACAGAAAGTGATGTGCGTGTGTGTGTGTGTGTGTGTGTGTGTGTGTGTGTGTGTGTGTGTGTGTGAGGACTGAGGAGATGATTAGAAGTTCACGTGATGAGTAACCGATGAAAGACTGACTCGTTCATCTACCTCCTGTCCCTGCGTTTGTGAGTCTATATTTGTCCACCGACGTTTCAGCTGCATCTGAAATTTGCATCTGAGAGTTTCTCTGAAGTGTCACAACCTCTCAGCAGCTTTCAGTCTTCCTCATCTTCTCCTCCGCTAACGTCCTCTGTCCTCGGGTTGGAACAGGTATCGAGAAGCCGACGCGTCAGCGGTGCCAGAGACACTCTCAAGGTGAGGAACTCTATAATCCCACGGCTTGTATTTCAGTGTGACTGTATCTGTGAGGACCAGCAGGAGGAAGTAGCCGCTGCACCTTACAGATGTTTGCATCAGTTCAGCTGCAGATGATGTTGAGAAACTCCAGCAGTTTCTCCCATTTCCAGGTTCATGATGATATTTTAATATGGTTGGTTTTTATTTCTGTCCGACCAGAAGTAGGTTCCTACTCCCACATGTTCCTGATTCATCAGACAATAATCTGGGAGTTTACTGGCCTTTGAGCTTCGTTGGTTTAGATGTGAAGATGGGGGAGTGGTAGTCTAGTGGCTACAGAAGTGGACTGAAGTCTGGTAGTAGTAGTAGTGGTAGCAGTAGTAGTAGTAGTAGTAGTAGTAGTAGCAGTAATGACAGTAGTAGTAGTAGTAGCAGTGGTAGTAGTAGTATTATTATTATTATATTTCTTTATTTGGTATGGACATCACAATAACATAGGACAAACCAAATGCACTGTTTGAGTGTTTTAGCATACATGCTAATTTGCAACACTTGTCCACAGGAGGCTTTTAAAAAAATAATATAAATACAATATAATATGATATACAATAAAATTAGAGGATGACATAAGATATAAAGCAAAGACAACATTCAAGAGCAGAACCAGACCTGACCTATTCATGTTGGCACTGTTGTTTAGACTTGAGCAATAGTTTGAGTCCTCTGTTGAAAATATTGCCACACGTTTCTAATTTTAAATTAGTCGGTAAAGAATTCCAGAGTTTTGCACCATTCACAGAAAAAACCGACTCACCAAAAGAGGTCTTATACTTTGGGATACGACAGTCACCATTGGTGCAGGCCCGTATGGTTACTCTACCAGAGCTCTGATGCCTAATAACCACTTCAGAGAACAGGGGTGAAACATGATTATGTAAACATTTAGAAACCAGTTTAAGACTACTAAAATTCACAAAGTTTTCAAAAGTTAAAAGGTTGTGTTTTCTTAAAATTTCACTAGTAGTAGTAATGACAGTAGTAGTAGTAGACTACTACTACTGTCATTACTACTACTACTACTACTACTAGTAGTGGTAGCAGTAATGACAGTAGTAGTAGTATAGTAGTACTAGTAGTAGTAGTAGTAGCAGTGGTAGTAGTAGTAATGACATTAGTAGTAGTATAGTAGTACTACTAGTAGTACTAGTAGTAGTAGTAATGACATTAGTAGTAGTAGTAGCAGTGGTAGTAATAATGATAGTAGTAGTAAAAGTAGTACCAGTAGTAGCAGTAGTAGTTGTAGTAATGACAGTAGTAGTAGTAGTAATAGTAGTAGTAGTCAGGGCCGCCGCAAGGGATGTGCGAACCGTGCGACCGCACGGGGCCTCGCGCTATGGGCCGGTTTTTTTTTTCAATTTTTTTTTTTTCGTTTTTTTTTTTCTTTTTTCCCTTATAAATATCAACAGTCACGTTCCATTACAGACCTAAATGTGAACTAGTCTGTGCATATCAATAAATATATGTGCAATGATGCGCGTGTCTGTTGTTCCATACAACTGATCAGACCAAGCGCAGACACAAGGTGCTCTGATCCAGACAGGTGGATTGTGGAACAAACTGTCACACAATGTCGAGAGAACGAGACAGATTCAGGAAATTTCCATCAGGGAATTTAAAAAACAAAAAAACTAAAGAAAATTGAAGAGTTTAATGCCTCTCTGAAAGCCTCGTTAGACAAATTTGTTACAAAAATCACCGATCCGACCAGGTCTCAAGCAGCCGTGGGGCCCCGCGTTGAGGCAAGAGATGATGATGAGGCAGGGGAAGGTATCCAGTATTTTGCTAATTGGAGAGTTAAAATTGCGCAGATAGACACCCGATCCGACCCGAAAAACCCAAAAATTTTGCGCACGCGAGGGCCCCCCCCGGCCATTTCGCACAGGGCCTCGCAAATCTCCCAGTCGGCTCTGGTAGTAGTACTACTACTAGTAGTAGTACTACTACCACTAGTAGTAGTAGATGTGCTGATGGACGGTCCGTCTCACGTCCTCCTCCCGGTGTGATGGACGGCAGGAGCGATGGATAGGGACGATCACATGACCTCTCACCTGATCACATGACCTCCCACCTGATCACATGACCTCTCACCTGATCACATGACCTCCCACCTGATCACATGACCTCTCACCTGATCACATGACCTCTCACCTGATCACATGACCTCCCACTTGATCACATGACCTCCCCCTGGGAGACTTTGTTGTTGTCGGAGGAGGAAAAGGGTGAGAGCTGCTGTCGTGTCCTTGGTGACCAGGGAGGGATAATGAAGTGGAAGGAAGGAAACACTTTCCCTCCAGTGGGAAGGAAGAGGGAGGAGGGGAGAGGAGGTGAAGGTGGTGCAGGTACCGGTTATAGTAACGTGATGAACCTGGTACCCATCTCTCCCCCCCGTGATCCTGCGCATCGCCGTGGTGACGCAGCCGAGGGGTCAGATCAGGCCACCGCCGAGCTCCGACGAGGCTTCGCCAGCTTCCCCGAGGTCTGGTTTCGTCTCAGCTCAACTTCAGGGAATCTAATCAGGAAGATCACAATCAGAGCCGGAGCGAAGGCAGCGACGGCAGCGAGTGCCGCCTGGATGCGGCGCAGCGTCCTGCTTTCCTCCGGAGATAACGGATAATAAATGAGCTAAAAGTTTGGGGGCGTGCGATCCTTTATTCACTCACTCTCAGGGTGCGTTTGCACGGAAGCCATCGCCGCCACGGCCCCGGGTTCAGCGTTTAATATAAAAACAGGGTTAAAGAAGGAAGCTGCTGCCGGCCGACGAGAGCAGACGGACTCGTGGTCGTTATCTAACCTCATCGCCTCATGATGGAGAGACGATGATGCTGGGAGTAGGGATGGGCGGTATGGACTAAAAAATGTATCACGATAATTTCTGGTATTTATCCCGATAACGATAAAAATGACGATAAAAAAAATACCAATTCAACTCCACCTTTGTAACTATAAATCTATCACCACATTCAGTCTTTGGAGCCAAATCGCTGCTCTAAAAGATACTAAATACTACTAAACTACACCAATTAAATTGAATTAATTAATTAAATTAGTACACCTGTACTGCAAAACTGGAATGACTCAGATCCGCCATGTTTGTTACACAAAAACCTTCCTTCCTTCCTTCCTTCCTTCCTTCCTTCCTTCCTTCCTTCCTTCCTTCCTTCCTTCCTTCCTTCCTTCCTTCCTTCCTTCCTTCCTTCCTTCCTTCCTTCCTTCCTTCCTTCTTTTTTCCCTTCCTTCCTTCTTTCCTTCCTTCCTTTTCTCCCTTCCTTCCTTCTTTTCTTTCTTCCTTCCTTCTTTTTTCCCTTCCTTCCTTCTTTCCTTCCTTCTTTTCTTTCTTCCTTCCTTCTTTTTTCCCTTCCTTCCTTCTTTCCTTCCTTCCTCCCTTTCTTCCTTCCTTCCTTCCTTATTTCCTTCCTTCCTTCCTTCCTTCCTTCCTTCCTTCCTTCCTTCCTTCCTTCCTTCCTTCCTTCCTTCCTTATTTCCTTCCTTCCTTCTTCCCTTCCTCTTTTCTCCCTTCCTCCCTTCCTTCCTTCCTTCCTTCCTTCCTTCCTTCCTTCCTTCCTTCCTTCCTTCCTTCCTTCCTTCCTTCCTTCCTTCCTTCCTTCCTTCCTTCCTTCCTTCCTTCCTTCCTTCCTTCACGTAGATTGTGCATGGATTTAACACAACCATAAATCAGCTTTACACAAAAACGTCATCAACAGGAATTTATCATTTTTACCGTGAGATGACAAATTCTCACCGTGGGGAATTTTTTTGACGGTTTATCGTGGACAGTAAAATATCGCCCATTCCTAGCTGGGAGATGTGATGGGACTCTTCAAAATATTATTGTATTTAAGTCTTTAAAGCTCCGGCCAACGAAGAAGTGACGTAAAAGTGGTTTTAGCAGAGAGCAGGTTGTTGTTCGCGCTGCGGTGGCTCCGTCTCAGCCGCACAGGCCTCAACCGCCACTCTTGCTTCTGCAGCATCTTGCTTTGCTCAAAGATAATACTTCTGTTAATTAAAAACAAATAAAAGCCTCGCCTGTCTGGCTCAGTCACTTCAGAGGTTATAAATACATCCACGTCCCCCCCCACCTCCTCTGAGCTGCAATAACACAGCAAACAAGAAATCAGCAGCAGCGAGACACTGGAGAGGAAGCGAGCCACGCTTGTTTTCTCTTGTCGTAGATGTGTACAGTGCAGCGTACAGTCAACACTTAACCACTTTTACAAACCGTGAAGAGTCAGGGAACCTGCCAGCAGTGTTTCCTGTTCTCATTCACCACTCACGCTTCAGCAGCTGCTTCAGCCGGCTCCCTCCGAGCGCTGACATAGCCCTTTTCCACCAAATCAGTTCTGGTTCTGGTTCTGGTTCTGGGCCAGTGCTGAGTTTGGAACCGGGCTTTCTGTTTCCACTGACAAAGAACTGGCTCCGGGCCAGAAACCCGGTTCCAAGGTAGCACCAACTCTTTGCTGGTCTAAATCAGGGGTCGGCAACCCAAAATGTAGAAAGAGCCATATTGGACCAAAAACACAAAACAAATATGTCTGGAGCCGCAAAAAAAGAATAGTCTTGTATAAGCCTTAGAATGAAGGCAACACATAATGCATGTATCTATATTAGTTATAACTGGGGGGAGATTTTTTTTTTTCATTATGCACTTCGAGAAAAAAGTCAATGTCGAGAAAAAAGTCGAAATTTCGAGGAAAAAAAGTCGAAATGTCGAGAAAAAAGTCAAAATGTCGAGATGAATGTTGAAGTACAATTTTGAAAAACAAGTTGAAATGTCGAGAAAAAAGTCAAAATTTTGTGAAAAAAGTCAATGTTGAGAAAAAAAGTCAAAATGTCAAGAAAAAAGTCAAAATTTTGAGAAAAATGTCGAGATTAAAAAGGATAGGAAAAAGGAAGAAAAAAAGAAAAAAGCAGAAAAAAATGAAAAAAAGAAAAAAAAATGAAAAAAAAAGGTCAAACATTTCTGAAAAAGCTCCAGAAGCCACTAGGGCGGTGCTAAAGAGCCACATGCGGCTCTGGACCCCCGGGTTGCCGACTCCTGGTCCAGAGGACCTACGTAAGCGGAGGGGGCGGAGTTATTAAGACCAACGGCAATAGCAAGGCTGGGAGATGGAGACATTTTCAAATAAGAATGAATCTGGATGCAGCAAAGAGTCATGGGTCTGAGGAGGAGACAACCTGTCTTTTATGGCGCTTTTCCACTAGTACCTACTCAGCCCGACTCCCCTCGTCTCCGTTTTGCGCTTTTCCACTAGGGGTCTAAAGTGCTGAGTAGATACTTTTTCTTTATCTATTCTGCCGAGGTTCTAAGCGGCTGAGTCGGGCTGTGATGTCATCACACTACAGGCCACCGATTGGTCGGGGGGTTGGAGTCAGACGTCTGAGTCAGGAGGCGGAAATCAGCGAAAGAGCAACTCGCGGCTTCTTGTTCAATTTATTCGACCAGCAACGGCAGCAAAAGTCTGTTTGGTGATCCAACTCTGAGGTGCAGATGTTCATAAACCTGGTGCTGAGGAGAGAATTAAAAAGGGATCTAGACGGGCGATAAGGAACGACCAGATCTACCAGGAGCTCTGTCACTTCATAGCTGCTCAGCTACAAACGGACTTTTCAGCAGCGCAGAGACAGCGCGTCACTGCTTGAAGCTTCTCTCACTCTCATTTTTTAACTTGATATCAAACACAAGCCACAGACCCATCAGCACATCTATCATCTCCTCCAGGTTCTACATCTTTAGTGTTGTTGTCTTCTCTGTTTAGATCACACAATCAAATACGTCACAGCAACCCGCCACTTCTCATCTGGGTATCGAAAATAAACGAGGGCAAGGCGAGTCGAGTCGGGCTGAGTAGGTACTAGTGTAAAAGCGCCATTAGTGATGTGATCCACGGAGGGGCTACGTGGACCTAGTACATATTAGAGCAAATGCTTCAATTTTCACGCAAATGCAGTGACGTAACTAACGTTTGCAGTGATGTAATGACGTGGCTCCCCTTAGCACCGAGCTGTGGAAAAACAAACCGGTTCTCAGCTGGTTCGCAAGTTGAACGAGTTGTGAACCAGAACCAGCACTGGAACTGGTTTGGTGGAAAAGGGGTATCACCTTAACATAAGAGCTGTCTCCATGACCCAGACAACTCTCGGGGGAGAACAAGCAAAGATGGTCAAATGTGCACAGGAAGACCAGCGACTCCAGCTCGCAGTGGATCCATTAGGAGCCTGGAGTCATTTTTATTTGTTTTTGTGTTGAATCCTTCTAGAACAGGACAACGTTCTTTGGAAGAGAAGATTTGTTTTTGTCGATTTAAGGTGTATGTTGTTATGGCTGAACCTTAGCACCCGAGCTATGGAAAAACAAACCGGTTCTCAGCTGGTTCGAGTTGTGAACCGGCACCAGCACTTGCTCAGAACTATGGAGCTAGAACAGTCTCATAATTCGCGAATGCACACACCGTTTCACAAATGCACAGGACAAGTTTCACAAATGCACAGAACAAATTACACGTGCGTAGGACAAGATATACAAATGTATTTTTGATGCACACACAAATATTACCTGATTTACAAACTTTTTTTGTCTGTGAGCTGCGTTGGATTTGCGTGTGACTTTTGAGACTCCCCTGACATTTTTTTAACACGGAAGCATCTGCGACCAATCACATGTCTTCCTTTGTTCCAGCCAATCATAAGAGCGCATCCCACTTGGGGGACGCAGAGCAGTGGATAAAACACGACTTACTCGTAAACCAATCAGATTAAAGGGGCGGATACACCTGCTGTTTGAACTGCGTTCGCGTCGTTCGCTTACAAAAGTGATTCAATATTTGGAGTTGGTGAAGTAAAGATAAATAAACAAGACAGCAACACGGGATGGAGAGGAGATCACTGCTCTGCTTTTCTTGTGATCTCGGTAAAGAAAACAGCGCAATCAGAGATGGTTTGTCGGGCCGTTCAATCAGAGCCGTTGAACGGTGTGTGCATTTGCGAATTATGAGACTGTTTTAGCTCAATACAGAACCAGCTCTGGAACCGGTTTGGTGGAAAAGGTGGTTAGACAGCTCAGCTCAGAAAAGGGAAATCTCCTTTACGTCTCCTGCACGATGCAAACTGCACAGAGGAAGAGACGTGTGATTGCAGTTGTTGCAGCGGGGACGAGGCGGTTACCCGCTGCAGCTTGAACCACCTGATGGTTTTTACACTCATCTCCTTCATCGAGCCGTGTGGCGACGAGCCGCATTGCCGGTGTTCTGCCGATTTCTGCTGCTTTGCCGAAAAATGCTACCTAATGGTTTTCTACCTTTGTAGAGCTACAATTTTACTATGTTTTACTCCGTAGCCCACTTCCTTTTCCCCCAAGTGGTGCTTGTCTCTTGCCAGGCCGTCATTGTAAATAAGAATGTTCTCAATGACCTGCCTGGATAAATAAAGGTGAATGACTGAATGAATATTAAATAAAGCGACAGAATTATTTTTTGTTCTTCTCTTTATCGTATAATGTTCACAAAGTGTAATGCAATTCATGTCATGGGTAGTGTATTTTGAAGGATCAAATACTTAACATCCCATATTATCAATTTTACATCGTGCAAGAACTGATGGGCGCGGCAATCAAACTTTGAAAATTGACTGTGTGCATGCGCAGAACCACAAAGGAGCATTTCTCAGCGGGTAGTATGGATCTGGCAGAACACCGGTGCTTTTCTCTCACGTTTCAGCAACAACTGTGCAGCGATTTCTTTACCTTGATCTGTCCTCTTAAAGTGCAGAGTCATGCCTGCGTGTCAGATCACAGTTTCAGTTCGTTCACATTCACAGAGAAGCAGCTTCTCCTCACAGGCACCTGTTGGCGTAGACGTGCAGCAGCCCCCGGTTTGAGGTTTTAGCTTCACCACACGACGACTTATCGCAGCTACTGTAGGCGTTGTTATTGTCACCGACCTGAACCCCAGACAGGAAGGTTCACTCTCACTCACTTCCAGACCCGGTGATGATGTGAGTCGGCTGCCAGACGTGGAGGGAAAGATGAGTTCCTCCTAAATAAAAGAGAAAGGAGGAATTTCCTGAAGACAGCTTTAGATTTTTTAAATACAATGGAATGCATTTAGAGCAGGGGTGTCAAACTCATTTTGGTTGGCGGGCCGGATTTGACCAATTTTTTTCTCGCGGGCCGCACGCTCAAAATAACAAAAACGGTGCGGAAATTTTTTTCTCTAATTCTTTTTTTTTTTACTATTGTTATCTAATCCAATATCAGTTTAGTTAATTTTAAAGGAAATATGCACTTTGTTTACACTCTAATTATGTAAAATATATTTCTTCAGGATCTTTTCTTGAAATTTCTCGTTTTTTTTCAAATTATGTAAGATACTTTTAATATCATTTTACAAAGATAAACAGAAAAAAGTACGTTTTTTTTATATTTCGCTTTTTTATAGGAAATTTAATTAAAAGCAAAATCTTTCTTATTACATCCGAGAGTGTTTCTTTGTGATTTAGAGATTTTTCCAGTACAATTAAGTGTATTTATTTTTAAAAATTGGCGCGGATATTTACGCCAGTGTGCCGAAAAAGTCAGCACTTCTTTTTTAACTGTTTTACTTTGTCACTATCCTCGTATTCAAAACTGAAATTCTCCAAATAAATATCTTCTATCATCTTTTTTAGCAGTGATATTTTTCCTGCGAAGATATATACAGTAATAGTAGTCAGTTAATAAAAATAAACAACCGTCTACAAAGAAATAAAATCGGCAAATGCATTCTAGAAAAACAAAAAAAATGTCGAAAACTGCTCTATTTGTGGAATAACGATGGATTTGTAGAAGAAATATATTATCGGATATGCTGCGATTCATGGCAATTATTTATGCCTTCCTTTTTAGTAAATTAACATTTCGTTTTTTTGCGTTGGAAACTTCTCGCGGGCCACATGAAAACCTCTCTCGGGCTGCATGCGACCCACGGGCCGCACATTTGACCCCCCTGATTTAGAGTAAATAAAAAAAGTAATAAAAAAAAACAACAATATAAAAGAAAATGTGCTGGAGAGGTCAGAAACCTGAGAGGGCTCATCGAGTGGCCTCCCCTCTATGATACACTTCAGACAGTAAAACAAAAAATACTTTAGAGAAAAAAAACACAATTAAATAATAGTTAAAATAGACATAATAAAAAATATGATAAAAGGAGCAGACTGTAGCATAAACCAAAACAAAGAGCATCTGGATATACAGGACTGTCTCAGAAAATTAGAATATTGTGATTTTCTGTAATGCAATGGTACAAAAACAAAAAAAATGTCATACATTCTGGATTCATTAAAAATCAACTGAAATGTTGCAAGCCTTTTATTACTTTAATATTACTGATCATGGCTTACAGCTTAAGAAAACTCAAATATCCTATCTCAAAAAATTTGAATATTCTGGGAATCTTAATCTTAAACTGTAAGCCATGATCAGCAATATCAAAATAATAAAAGGCTTGCAACATTTCAGTTGATTTTTAATGAATCCAGAATGTATGACTTTTTTGTTTTTTTTAATTGCATGAAAGAAAATAAAGAACTTTATCACAATATTCTAATTTGAGACAGTCCTGTAGTTTTGCTATTGTTTGTTGTCGTATGTATGGCAGGCATTAATATAAGCACTATGCTTCTGCCTGTGCCTTTTCAGTCACTATTTTTTCAATAATGTGTGTGTTGATAATGCTTGTAGTGTGATGTGACTGAATAAAGAATTTCAATCAATGTGAGGATTCATTCATCAGCGTGACACCTTTCCACCTCTAAGCCCCTCCCATTTCTGCTCCACAGGAGATGACCCAGTCCTGGCCGTCGCAGCAGGCCCTGGCAGGTGACCACGCCCAGCGGATCCTCTACAACTCCAAGGTACGTGGGTTTTTTTTTCTTCCACAGCTTTTTTCATGACTTTAACTGTGAAGGTGAAGCGAGTGAAGCCGGCGACTGTTGGGTCAGGGTTCTGCAACCTGCACCGCTGCAGGCGTTCGGCTTCAATAACACGGAAAAGGAGCAGCGTAAATAAGTTCAGGAGTCCTAAAATCGACCCTGGTGGTACTCCAACATCGTTGTGCAAGTTCATACTTCTCATGAACTAGTTCAAAGTTCAGTTCACATAGTTTAAAAAATGAATAGTTCACATTCATAGTTCACCATTTTCACTTTGAACTAGTTCAAATTCAGTCCATTTCAATATTTTTAGGTGAGAAGTACGAATGAAACGCCCCCCTATCCTAAAACTGTTCCCTGTACAATCATGTTTTGTCCTAGTGGCTTTTCAACTTTACTCGGAGACTGTAAATCTCCAACATTGTAGTCCATTATCAGTTTGTCTCCCTGTTGCAGGTAAATCAACCCCCTGAAGGTGCAGCAGTGGGACTGGGGTCGTTTGGGGCTGTTGGGTCTTCTTGGTCTTTCCTGATGACTTTGTTTGATTGTTAAGGACTTGCAGATATTTTCTCACACTGGACAGATGCTTTAACTCCACATGACGTTTCAAATTTGAAGTTGACGAAGCAGGCGCTCTGACTTGTTTTTCTCAGCGCAGGTGGACATAATTTGCACAGAAAGGTTAGATTTTTACCGTCGGACTCTTTGGGAGACGATGTGTAAAATTCCCGCAGATAATGATAAGCTACGACGGAGTATTAGGGCCAAACTAAGACAAAAAAAAAGAGAAAATACGAGAATGAAGTCATAATTTAATGGGAATAAAGTCGTACAATTACGAGAAAATAAAGTCATAGTGTTGCGAGAATAAAGTCGTAATATTACGAGAATAAACTCGTAACATTACGAGAATAAAGTCGTAACATTACGAGAATAAAGTCGTAACATTACGAGACTAAAGTCGTAATATTACGAGAATAAAGTCGTAATTTATGAGAATAAAGTCGTAATATTATGAGAATAAAGTCGTAATATTATGAGAATATAATTTATGAGAACTCTAACAGGAAGAGCAGTCTTCTCCCTGTGTTAAAATGAGGAATACTGAGCATCTTGTGAAGCAATATTAATAATATATTTAATATTACGACTTTATTCTCGTAATATTACGACTTTATTCTCAAAATATTACGACTTTATTCTCGTAATATTATGACTTTATTCTTGTAATTTTACGACTTTATTCTCATATTATTATGACTTTATTCTCGTAATTTCCTTTTTTTTTTGTCTTAGTTTGGCCCTAATACTCCGTCGTAATAAGCGGAGGCATCATCCAGTTCTATCTGCAGATCTGAACAAGTTCAAGTTCTTTATTTGCAAATATGTTGCGTTCAGTTCGACGTTCTCACAGAAATGAACGCGTTCATTTGAACTCGTTCATGCACAACACTGCTACTCCAACATTGGTGTTAAACTGTTTACACAAAAAAACAACCAGAGAGGAAACTTTCGACCTGCCGAGACGAGGAAGTCCTGAGCTGCAGCTCTTAAACACCTTTAACGTCCCTACTCTTGTCTCTTATTTTCCCAGGATGCAAAGCAGTCATCGGCACATCAACGGCAAAGTAAGTACGTACTCGGTGACGGTTTGTTGTTTCTTTAATTTAATAAGTGCACGAGTTGTTTGCCCTGCTAATGACTGGACGTGCTTGTCAGGTCGCGGGGATGTGCAGCAGCGGATGACCCGTCACCCTCACGTGGCCCCCCACAAATCGTAAGTCTTCCTGCAGCAACACGACCCTCCGGGGATCGTGTGACGCCCGCGAGTATATCACCTTAACGACCGGTCGGTCCGTCCCGGTAACCTCTGAGCCTCGGCGTCGCGCGGGGCAGAGCGTGAAACGGAGCAGGCGCCCCGACTCCTCCCACGGCTGAGGCTCAGGCTGCAGACGAGGTCAAAGGTCACGCCGCGTTCCTCGAAGCTGTCACTGAAGACTGATGCGCTCGTGTTCGTTGGCATGTTACATCCTCCTTTAACGGGGAACACATGCAGCGCGGCGCTCAAAGTATCACAGGCTTTTATTCTTTAATTATCAAAAACATTTGTTTCTTTAATTTATCTACAGGACTGTCTCAGAAAATTAGAATATTGTGATAAAGTTCTTTATTTTCTGTAATGCAATTTAAAAAAAACTAAAATGTCATTCATTCTGGATTCATTACAAATTAACTGAAATATTGCAAGCCTTTTATTATTAATAATAATAATTCATTTTTTGAGATAGGATATTTGAGTTTTCTTAAGCTGTAAGCCATGATCAGCAAGCTTGCAATATTTCAGTTGATTTATAATGAATCCAGAATGTATGACATTTTTGTATTACAGAAAATAAAGGACTTTATCACAATATTCTAATTTTCTGAGACAGTCCTGTAAGCTTGGACGCGCCTCAAAGTATCACAGGCTTTTATTCTTTAATTATCAAAAACATTTGTTTCTTTAATTTATCTAAGCTTTATTTTTATGGGAGAAATCATTAACAGGCTGTTTCTTGTGGGACATTGAGTCAATGGTAAGAGCGAAAATATAATAAAATAACAAAAAGATATGCTGACACAAGAAAAAGTCATTTAAATTAATATTTTACGGTTATAGAAATGTCTTTGTAAAGTAATAAAATTAAAGTTTAAACTAAGATTCAGTGATAAGACTTCAGTCAAATATTTAAAATGCTGTAAAATTACACTTCCTTCTTTTATAAAACATCCAGATACAAACACGTGAAACAATAAGGAAACAGAGCTATAAAACAGTTACAGGTCAATGTTGGGAGACTTAAAATAACTACATTATAATTATTGATCTTTAAAAATGCGGTATTTTGTTCCAGGCGTCAGATGCACCTTCTTCAAAATGAGTATTTCTAAATTCTTTCCTGACTTGTGAAACTTTACATTAAAGAGTAAAGTGGTTAAATTAAAACCTTCTGCTCCCTGAACTGGTTCCTCTTTTAGTTAGCTTTTTCATTAAAGACTTAATAAATGAGCCAGTGTGAAGATTAGAAATTAAGGACAGAATTGTCATTTTTCTCAATGAAATTAAAATGCTACGGATATTGAACTAAAACCAACAGATTATTGCAGCTTCTTGAGTGTTTTTTACAGCTTTTTAAGCTTTAAAAAGACGTAACTCGGCGCCTGAGCGCTCTGAAGCATCTTGTTTGTCTCCGCGGCGTCGTGTCTGCAGGAGTCCTGCCGGCGGCTGCTCTGACCATAAAGCCTCTCCACAACGAGGGGCATTAAAACGGCAGGACTTAAAATAGCGTATTCAGGCAGGAGAGGACAAGAGTTCAAGGAAGATTTCAGACCGTTGAACTTTAACCCTTTAACCCGTTCTAAAAGATGACCAGAATCAAACGAGCTCTCCGAGTCAAACATGGGACCGGGTTGCAGGTTTTGGCGCCGGATGTAACGTTACATCCGGCGTGCTGGTTCACGTCAGTAAGACGTCCTGATTTCTGCAGCGACGTCTCAGAGCTGGCGGTGCAAGAGCTCTGTTTTCAGACCGCTCTTTTTTCCCAGGATGCTCGCTGATGACCTGGAGCTGAGCAGCGACGATGACGACACTCAGAGGGTACGAACACTCCACTTCCTGTATGTTGGAGTCTGCTGCGCACGCGCAGACGCTGCTGTGCTGGCAGAGTAGAGACAATATATATAATATATATACATATATATATACATATTTCATTAAGTACATATATACATATGTATGTATATACAGTACAGACCAAAAGTGTGCTATATATATATACACAGGACTGTCTCAGAAAATTTGAATATTGTGATAAAGTTCTTTATTTCCTGTAATGCAATTAAAAAAACAAAAATGTTATACATTCTGGATTCATTACAAATCAACTGAAATATTGCAAGCCTTTTATTATTTTAATATTGCTGATTATGGTTTACAGTTTAAGATTAAGATTCCCAGAATATTCACATTTTTTGAGATAGGATATTTGAGTTTTCTTAAGCTGTAAACCATGATCAGCAATATTGCATTACAGAAAATCAATATTCTAATTTTCTGAGACAGTCCTGTATATACTTTTGGTCTGCACTATATATATATATTTTTATTTATTTATTTTATTATTTTTATATTTATTTATATATATATATATATATATATATTTATTTATTTATTTATGTTTATTTATTTTATATATATATATATATATATATATATATATATATATATATATATATATATATTTATTTTTTGAATTTATATATATATATTTTTATTTATTTAATTTATTTATGTGGAGGAAGGTGGAGGAAGGTGGAAGAGGGTGGAGGAGGGTGGAGGAAGGTGGAGGAAAGTGGAGCATGTTGGAGGAAGGTGGAGGAGGGTGGAGGAGGGTGGAGGAAGGTGGAGTGAGGGTGGAGTGAGGGTGGAGGAAGGTGGAGTGAGGGTGGAGGAGGGTGGAGGAAGGAGGAGGAGGGTGGAGTGAGGGTGGAGTGAGGGTGGAGGAAGGTGGAGGAGGGGGAGGAAGGTGGAGGAGGGTGGAAGGTGGAGGAGGGTGGAGGAGGGTGGAGTGAGGGTGGAGGAAGGTGGAGGAGGGTGGAGGAGAGTGGAGGAAGGTGGAGGAGAGTGGAAGAAGGTGGAGGAGGGTGGAGGAGAGTGGAGGAAGGTGGAGGAGGGTGGAAGAAGGTGGAGGAGAGTGGAGTGAGGGTGGAGGAAGGTGGAGGAGGGTGGAGGAGAGTGGAAGAAGGTGGAGGAGGGTGGAGGAAGGTGGAGGAGGGTGGAAGAAGGTGGAGGAGAGTGGAAGAAGGTGGAGGAGAGTGGAAGAAGGTGGAGGAGAGTGGAGGAGGGTGGAGGAGAGTGGAAGAAGGTGGAGGAGGGTGGAGGAAGGTGGAGGAGGGTGGAAGAAGGTGGAGGAGGGTGGAGGAAGGTGGAGGAGGGTGGAGGAAGGTGGAGGAGGGTGGAAGAAGGTGGAGGAGAGTGGAGTGAGGGTGGAGGAAGGTGGAGGAGGGTGGAGGAAGGTGGAGGAGGGTGGAGGAAGGTGGAGGAGGGTGGAGGAAGGTGGAGGAGAGTGGAAGAAGGTGGAGGAGAGTGGAGGAAGGTGGAGGAGGGTGGAAGAAGGTGGAGGAGAGTGGAGTGAGGGTGGAGGAAGGTGGAGGAGGGTGGAGGAAGGTGGAGGAGGGTGGAGGAAGGTGGAGGAGAGTGGAAGAAGGTGGAGGAGAGTGGAGGAAGGTGGAGGAGGGTGGAAGAAGGTGGAGGAGAGTGGAGTGAGGGTGGAGGAAGGTGGAGGAGGGTGGAGGAAGGTGGAGGAGAGTGGAAGAAGGTGGAGGAGAGTGGAAGAAGGTGGAGGAGAGTGGAAGAAGGTGGAGGAGAGTGGAGGAGGGTGGAGTGAGGTGGAGGAGGGTGGAGGTGGGTGGAGGCTGCAGCAGATGATAACGTTCTGTTTTTACCCCCTCCACCCACAGGCCATCCACGAGTCGGCGTCCTGGGACCGACACAGGTACCAGCAGCTAAACATCATCTCTTTCTTCTCTAATAAGTGAGAATGTGACTTTGAAATGCGTTGGGGGTCATGTGACTAACGCCGTGTTTGCCTCCACCCGACCCCCGCCCCGACCGACAGCCTGTCAGCGCAGAGGCAGCACACACATGGCAGGCGGGTGAGACATTCCAGCTCCGACTCCTCGGACTCCGACTCGTCGGGCGAGTCGGGCAGCGCCAGCCCCGGGGGCGGCGGCGGTGGGTTTCATTCCCGCAGCTCCAGCCAGAGTCCAGAGGTCGACCCGGATCCTCCGTCACCTGCTGACCCGCAGCCGCCGTGCAGCAACCAGGAGGTAAAACACCATGTTTGTGAGGGTGTGGATGAAGTCTCCGGGGGGAGCTGTGGCCTCAGGGCAGGTGACAGCAGGTGTGTGGGGGGGCGGGGGGCACAGGAATGAGGGGTTGGGTGTAGGGGAAAGCCCTCGGGGCTGTGTTGAAAAAAATCGATTTTCCGATTCTAAATCGATTCTCATATTAATTCCTAAAAATCGGTTTGTATGTCTAAAGATCGATTTTTTTTTTTCATCATTACATTCCAACTTTTGGTATTTTTTTTGTTTATGCCCAAAAAATGATGTTTTGTTGGACACGAGAATAAGTGGTACCTTTTTGCCTTTAAATATGTTTAAAGGTATGAAAACATTAAAGTTTTTAGTTATAATTGCATAAAGTGTTTATATTTCATTACTTTATATACTGTCTTGGGGTTACATTTGCATAAAATGCTTAAAGGCAAGGCAAGGCAAGGCAAGTTTATTTATATAGCACTATTCAACACAAGGTGATTCAAGGTGCTTTACATCAACATTAAAAGCAGCAAGACATAATTGTACAGTAAATAAAATTATGAGAAAAGGAGGTAAAATAATAAATAAAATAATAAGATAAAATAATAAAAATCACAAGCTGTTAAAAATAAAAATAAGGGCAGTAGAGTACAGCAGGTAAGTATTTAATTTAAGAGTAAGCTTGAGTAAACAGTAATGTTTTTAAAACCAAATTCTCAAAAATTAAAAACCGAAAAAGAATGAAAAGTGATTTCATACGGCCACTGTTTATTGCCCTGGATCTGTTTGATAATTCTGCCACACGATGTTTCTGAAAGCAGTTCTATCAGCATTCTGGGAGCTGATTGGTCCTTACAGCATCATTAGCTGCAATACTTGCTATTGAATCTCAATATAATACTAGTATTAATATGTTGCATAACTACAGTCATATAATTCATGCAACAACTCAAAAAACAGTTTTAATAACATTAACCCAAATCAATATCGGAATCGAATCAATCTTAAGAATCGGAATCAAATCGATTCTTGACATTTGAATCGATCCCGAGCCCTGGTCAACAAGCCCCTCAGAGCCGGCGTGCAGCGTGGCCCTGGTGGGCTTTTAAAGGTATGGGGGTCGGGGGGGGGCCGGGGACCCGGGGCCCCTCTTTTATGAGTGGAGGGCCCTGTGTGACACGGCCCACTGTACGGCTAGACGTGCGCCGGTTCCAGCCCCTGTAGAGCCGGAGGGCGGGGGGGGGGGGGCCCATGTGTTTTTCATTTACACGGAGCGTTGGAGTGTCTCCCAGGGAAGAGTTGGGGGTTGGAGTCCTGGAGGCAGCAGATCCATGTTCCAGGTAGCCAGGGAGAGAGAGGGAGAGAGAGACGGAGAAAAAGGGAGGGACAGGGGAGAGGGAGGGCAGCCGAGACGGTACAAGAGATGCAGTGTCTTCTCTGGAAAGAGGACGAGAGATGGGGGGGGGTTCGCTGTTTGACTTGAGGAGTAGAGGTTTAATTTAGCTTCTGGCCAGACGGGGAAAAAGAGCAGCGCAGCCGAGGAGGAGGAAGCTTCCCACTCAGCTGTGAGTAGCCTCTTTGTTTTTTATTGGAGTAAAAACTTTCTACTTTCTTTCTCGCTTTCTTTGACTGCCTTGGCATTATGGGATGGGAGTTTTGCTTCACCGTTGTTGGTGATGTCAGCTGAAGGTTTTTTTGGGGGGTAAAAGAGGAAATACGTGGAAACATCTCCGGAGCTCTGAGACGCTCTGAAGTTTTCCTGGTTTTACAGGCGCAGAGGAACTTTTCAGCGGCTCCGCTTCTGTTTCACTCAGCAGCCTCACAGCTTATAATCCTTTACAACTAAACGTCCACCGGAGGTTTTATGATGATCAATAATCAATAACATACTTTTTTTTAAGAAGAGGATTGACACAAAGTTTTGTGTTTTCCGTGATCTGTAACGTTACCTAAACTCTTCTGGGTTTTTTTTTATTATTGCATAATAAGCTATTTGTAGACCCTGAATATGTGCGTGTAGATCTGTCCACATCCCATAAAACGCCGAAGTTAGTTGATTAAATTTACCGCAGTGACCTACAGATGATTTTTTAATTTCATTAAGTGGAATTCCTGAGAACAACCACCAGGGAAACCAAACCTACGACCTGGTAAACCTCCACCTTCAGCACCGGGACTTCAATATAAACTTAACTGATTATGACAATATGATGGTGTAGAAGTGATGTAGTAGTGGTGTAGTAGTGATGTAGTAATGATGTAGTGGTGATGTAGTAGTGATGTACTAGTGGTGATGTAGCAGCGATGTAGCAGTGATGTAGCAGTGGTGATGTAGTAGTGGTGTAGTAGTGATGTAGTAGTGGTGTAGTAGTGATGTAGCAGTGATGTAGTAGTGGTGTAGTAGTGGTGTAGTAGTGATGTAGTAGTGATGTAGTAGTGGTGTAGTAGTGGTGTAGTAGTAGTGATGTAGTAGTGATGTAGTAGTGGTGTAGTAGTGGTGTAGTAGTGATGTAGTACTGATGTAGTAGTAGTGATGTAGTAGTGGTGATGTAGTACCGATGTAGTAGTGATGTAATAGTACTGATGTAGTGGTGTAGTAGTGATGTAGTAGTGGTGTAGTAGTGATGTAGTACTGATGTAGTAGTAGTGATGTAGTAGTGATGTAGTAGTGGTGTAGTAGTGGTGTAGTAGTGATGTAGTACTGATGTAGTAGTAGTGATGTAGTAGTGGTGTAATAGTACTGATGTAGTGGTGATGTAGCAGTGATGTAGTAGTGGTGTAGTAGTGATGTAGTAGTGATGTAGTAGTGGTGTAGTAGTGATGTAGTAGTGATGTAGTTGTGATGTAGTAGTGGTGTAGTAGTGATGTAGTAGTGATGTAGTAGTGGTGTAGTAGTGGTGTAGTAGTGATGTAGTAGTGATGTAGTTGTGATGTAGTAGTGGTGTAGTAGTGGTGTAGTAGTAGTGATGTAGTAGTGATGTAGTAGTGGTGTAGTAGTGGTGATGTAGTAGTGATGTAGTAGTGGTGTAGTAGTGGTGATGTAGTAGTGATGTAGTAGTGGTGTAGTAGTGATGTAGTAGTGATGTAGTAGTGGTGTAGTAGTGATGTAGTAGTGATGTAGTAGTGGTGTAGTAGTGATGTAGTAGTGATGTAGTTGTGATGTAGCAGTGATGTAGTAGTGGTGATGAAGTAGTGATATAGTATTGATGTAGTAGTGATGTAGTAGTGGTGATGTAGTAGTGGTGGTGATGTAGTAGTGATGTAGTAGTGGTGATATAGTATTGATGTAGTAGTGATGATGTAGTAGTGGTGATGTAGTAGTGATGATGTAGTGGTGATGTAGTGGTGATGTAGTAGTGAGGTAGCAGTGATGTAGTAGTGATGTAATAGTGGTGGAGTAGTGAGGTAGCAGTGATGTAGTAGTGATTTAGTAGTGGTGTAGTAGTGATGAAGCAACGGTGTAGCAACGGTGTAGAATTGATGTATTAGTGATGTAGCAGTGATGGATTCTTAATAGGACTAGCTGTTAATATCCCTAACAATGTATCAGCACAATAACTCCTATTGGACAAGTCGGTGGGGTGGAGTTTGGACAGGATCGCGGGGCATCACCAAATCTACACGTCATCAGTTGTGTGCCTTGTCTTCATCAGGTGTTTCGGCCTCTTAACACAATACACCCTCTTCCAAGGTTGGCCCACCACAGGCTGATCAGACCTGGGTGTGTGTCATATGGTGGCACCCCGTGGTCATCAAACAGCCCATGTGGCATCCTTCCGTTTCAGCCACAGGAAGGATGCCACATGGGCTGTTTGTAGTAATGGTGATGTATTAGTGATCAAGCAGCAGTGTAGTGGTGATGTAGTAGTGATGTAGTAGTGATGTAGTAGTGATGTAGTAGTGGTGTAGTAGTGATGTAGTAGCTGTGTAGTAGTGATGTAGTAGCTGTGTAGTAGTGATGTAGTAGTGTTGCAGTATTGATGTAGTAGTGATGTAGTAGTGTTGCAGTATTGATGTAGTAGTGATGTAGTAGTGTTGCAGTATTGATGTAGTAGTGATGTAGTAGTGTTGCAGTATTGATGTAGTAGTGATGTAGTAGCTGTGTAGATACGATGTAATAAAATGCCATTTGATACTTGCTAACAAGAATAATGAGAATATCCTGTTTATATTCTTGCATACTGTTGAATATCGTTGTCAAAGCTTTGCCTTCTTTCACCAGTTTCCACTTCACACGTGAGTAACACCAGTTATTTTGTCCCCGTGTTTCCTCTCCAGCCCGACCACCCGTCTGCCACCCAGTGGCAGCTCGATGAATGGCTGAAAAGGTCCCGGAGGAAGTCTGCAGGCGCTGACCGAGATCCGCCCCAGAACTTTCCGGGCCAACGGCCGTCTCCTGGCGCCCAGCGAGCCCCGTCGCCAGCCAGGTCATGGGACAGCCGTCGGGAGTACAGCCCCAGCCAGAGCCCCATCCCTAGCCCGCAGTTCAGCTACAGTCGCCACGGCAGCCCCCTACCCAGCCCCGGCTACAGTTTCTGCCCGAGTCCCAGCCCGTTCCCCAGCACCTGCCCGAGCCCCACTCCAAGTCCGAGGCGCAGCCCGATCCCCAGCCCGGTTCCCAGCGTATGTCCCAGCCCTTGCGGGAGCCCCGGACTCAGTCGCAGCCCGAGCCCCATAGCTAGAGATCCTCCCAAAAGCCCGATTCCTACTTTACCTGCGTTTACCCGAGTTCGTCACAACCCCGAGGGTCAGAGTCCCAACCGAACACGTCCCAGCTTGACGGGTCACCCTCACAGGACAAAAGTCAGGCCATGGGTTGCTCCGGCGACGACCACCAACACAAAGATCCAGCCGGCACATCAGCATCAGCACCGGCCTAACGTCCACCGAGACCAAAGCCGCAGCAAGCCCAGACTTCCTGAGAACCACAATTACAAATCCAGACACAAACCGACCTGTGATCCAAGCGCCAAAGCACCTGCGGACACACCCAAAGCCAGAGACGCATCGCACCTTGAGAAAACCCACGGTAAAAGGTCCAATCAGGAGCCTCGGCATCTATTTCAACAACGTAGCCCCACAAGAACAAAGCACCCGGGGTCCACTAGTGGGGCGACCAGCGCCGGTCACGGGTCGCATCCTCCGCCTTCCTCTAAAGCTGCTACTGTTTCTCACGCTGGGTCCAGTTCTAGGCCCAGTCCTGGTCTGAAACACAGGTCCAAGTCTTGGGAGGCTCCGGCCCCGACCCCAGCACATCCCAACCACTCCAAATCTTCGCAGAAGCAAACCCACGCCAAAGTTCAGGAGGTGAACCCGAGAGGAGGGCGTCCGACCCGGGCAGAGGAGAGGAAACCCGGGAGGAAAGACGACGGGCACGGAGGGAGACGTCACGGAAAACCGGAGAGAAAGGAAGAAAGGAGGCTGGCGGAGGAGCAGCTGAGGCGTCCCTGGATCCAAAGTTCGACGGAAGAAGAGGACGAAGAGGAGGATGGTGCGACGGAGCTGCAGGGCGGGAAGGAGGAGGCGGTGAGAGGCGGGAAACGGAAGAACGACGAGCGGCCGCACGGATGGCAAACGGCTCAGGCCAAAGAGAGAGGGCCGACCGACGCGCCGCGGCGCCACCTCCGAGACGAGTCGCAGCATCGGAGGACCAGTAGAGGCGGGAGAAGTGAGGAGGACAGGGACTCGTCAGGTTCCCCGAGTCCTCGCAGACCGTTCTCTTCATCCTCATCCTCGTCCTCCTCTTCTTCAAGTTCAGAATCGGAGTACCGAGCGCCGGTCGCCAAAGTCTCGGCAGACTCCACCTCTCACAGCAGAGCCAATAAAAGGGTCAGACGGGACCCAGCTGGAGCCGACGGGACCAGAGCCAAGGCAGTGCCGCCCAGAGCGTCCGGCGCGGCGGCTGGCAGCGACGGGCAGCGAGGGGAGAAGCGGAAGAAGCTCTACACCCTGGTGCCATTCGGGCGCAACGAGAAGTCGGCTCCGTTCTCCCAGAGGGGGCTGCAGAACCTGGTGGTCCAGATAGACCTGTGTCTTCTCAAGAGGGTCCCGGACAGCCCCACGCACCCCCCCGCCAGGAAAACCTCGTCCTCGTCCTCCAGCAAGGACAACGGAGAGGCTATGAAGCACGCGCACGTCCCCGACACCGCCAGCAAAGACGGCAAAAGGAAGCGCAAGGTAAGGCCGCCATCTTTTAAGGTACCCGCCTCTCCTCCGCGTCTGACGTGAGGACGGCATCCTTTAACCCTTTTCCACCAAACCGGTTCCAGAGCTGGTTCTGGGCCAGTACTGGTGCGGATTCACAACTCGTTCAACTTGGGAACCAGATGATAAGTGACACATTTTAGCAAATATATAACATATTGGTTATAGTTTTATAATCAATTTATGTTGTTAAGAAGTGTTCCCCCTCATTGATGACTGATGACTCGGAGTCGAGCCGCTGCTCCTTCACATTGAGAGGAGTCAGCTGAGGTGGCTTGGGCATCTGTACCGGATCCTCCTGGACGCCTCCCTAGGGAGGTGTTCCAGGCATGTCCCTCCTCCCTAGGGAGGTGTTCCAGGCATGTCCCACCGGGAGGACACCCCGGGGAAGACCCAGAACACGCTGGAGAGACTATGTCTCTCGGCTGGCCTGGGAACGCCTCGGACTCCCCCGGGAAGAACTGGAGGAAGAGCTGGAGGAAGAGCTGGAGGAAGAGCTGGAGGAAGAGCTGGAGGAAGAGCTGGAGGAAGAGCTGGAGGAAGAGCTGGAGGAAGAGCTGGAGGAAGTGTCTGGGGTGAAGGAAGTCTGGGCATCTCTGCTGAGGCTGCTGCCCCAGCGACCCGGGAACGGATAAGCGGCAGACGATGGATGGATGGATGGAAATGTCTCCGTCTCCCAGTCTTGCTGTTGGTCTTAATAACTCTGTCCCCTCCGCTTACATAAGCGGTTCTTTCCTCTAGACCAGCAAAGAGTTGGTGCTACCTTGGAACCGGGTTTTCTGGTCAGTTCTTTGTCAGTGGAAACAGAAAGCCCGGTTCCAAACTCAGCACTTTGTTAGGAAATGGTGGTTGCTCGGACCCAGATGTAGGAGAGCAGGAGCCAGGAGTTCCCAAAAAACAGTGATTTATTTAACTAAACCAAAGCGCTGCTGAGCAGGATACAAAACCAGGAACAAGAATCAAAAATTACAAACCCTGACATGGAAACACGGAGGGAGAAAAACAGTACGGACTAGCAGGGAAAGACAAGACCAGATATACACAGGGGTTAACGAGACACAGGTGCAGACGATCAGGGCAGACGGGAAACAGGAAGGTCAAACTAGAACTGAAACAAAGACTAAGGCTTCAAAATAAAACGGGAAACTACCAAAACCATAACACACTGGCCCGGAACCAGAACCTGGAACCGGTTTGGTGGAAAAGGGGTTCTTGATGAAGACCTGGGGCCGGATTCACAAAACATTGAAAAAAAATCTTCTTAAGTGTCATTTTTTTCTTAAGTTCAGTCTTAAGAAGAAAAAAGAGAAGAAGTCATATTCTCCAAAAAAGTTCTAAGTATTTTCTCAACTTTCTTCTTAAGTTTCTTCTTAAGAAAAAACTTAAAAGTTCTCAAATTTGTTCTTGACTTTTTTCTTAACTTTGACCTGTCTTAAAATTTCTTCTGTGAAAAGGTAAGCCTCTAATATAAACCTTTTTCAACACGTTTTAGACAAGTTTAGACTAAGAGGTCATAGTTTGAGGATATACTTTGTAATTAATTACACAAAGAGCCTGTTAACTGTTTGTTAGCATGTTAGTTAGCGTGGTAGTTAATTATTATTAATTTTCCCCAATAGTATTTTTTTTTCGCACATTAATCTCATCCACCATAACCTTGAAAAGTTCCTGCATCTCTTTTTCTCCTTCTCCATGTTTAGTGAGTGACTGACGGTTAAGACCAAACTACCTGTATAAATGTTGTTTGTTGGCGCGTGCAATGCAATGACATATTTTAAGAAGTTCTTAAGTAGGAAAAATAAGAAATTCGTAAGAAATGACAGTTCTTAAGACGGTTTTTAAGAAAATATTGAGGAATTGCACTTAAGAACTTTCTTATGAACTTCTTAATTTTAGATCTTAAGACATTTCTTAAGATCGTTCTTAAGAACATATTGATGAATCTGGCCCCTGGTTTCTGTGTTTGGTCCCAGCTGGAGAGCGAGGCGTCGTGCAGGGAGAGCAAGCGGAGCTTTCCTGAGGCCGACGACGCCTCGGGCCACAAAGATTCCTCGTCACTCGTGACGGAGACGATGCAGAACGGGTGAGAAAGACAAAACCTTCCTTTTTTTTTAAAACTGCACCACATTTAGGACGATGCACAAACATGCACGCTCACGCTCCGCCCCTTGCACGTGGATGTGTGCGTTTGCAGATACCTGCAGGAGTTGGTGGACAGCAACGGGCCGGCGTCCCCACTGTCCCCCTTGTCTCCTCTCCCCCAGAGCCCCGAGACCAACAAGCCTACCTCCAGAACCAAGACGGCCGACCAGCAGAAGAACCGAGACAGGAGCAGGGACGCCGCCGTAAAGGTGAGAGCCGCGCTTCCCGATGCCCCGGTCCGACCTCGCCCCTCATTACAATATATACCGTATTGGCCCGGATTTTCGCATTGAAATATGACTGAAAAAGTGGGGGTCGTGTTACATTCAGGGTTTAGACGTTATACCCATTCACAACGCTAGATGGCGCCAGATATCTTTAAAGCGAATGCAGAACTTAAGTCCCCAGGCCAAAGCCAACCCCTGTCACGAAGAATAAAAATAAAAATAGCGGTAGCACAAAGAATAAAAATAAAAATAGCGGTAAGAAAGAAAAGAGAAGAAAATAAGAGAAGAAATAACAGAAAAAGGAGAAACATAGCAACAATCTGGAGAAAAGTGGGTGGAAGATCGGCAGGTAAACCGGCAGCTGAGGAGAAGTTATGATGCAAACTTCAAGATAATGATTTGAATGAGGCAAAATAACATGCTTTTTCTCTGAAATATATTGTTATAATCATTTGTTTCAGATGTACTGTAACTATTTTTCTGTACAAAAATTGAATTTGGTGTTCAAAAAGTCTTTTTTTAAACTTGGGTCTTGAAAAAGAGGGGATCGTCTTATTATCAGGGTGGTCTGGTCGGGGCAATACGGTATATTACCAATTTTAATTCTAATAATTAGTTTAGTTTAGTTTATTTATTTAGCAATATAAGACAAATTGAACAAAAAAATGAAAAAACATTGAAATAATATGCAAGGAAAGGAAGAAGCCTGGTGGCTTATATAGAATCCTTTCTATATATGAATAAAAAACAAAACAAAAGCTACACAAGGGGGAGTAAAAAAAAAACACAAAAGAAAATGTAACTCAGATCAAATAATAAACACTACAAAGATGAAATAATAAGAAAGTTCTTTAAATGTTTTTTGAATATTGGCAAGGATGGTGATGATTTAAGAGATTTATTGAGTGAATTCCACAAGTGGGGGCCTCTGAAAGTGAAGAAAGATTGATGTTTACATGTTCTACAAAATGGTAAATTAAAACCATCTTTGTGCCTTGTGGCATAAGAATGAATATCGGAATTAAATAATTCTTGACATTATCATGATATATTGTTTTATAGTGTATTATTATATTATGTTATGAGATCTCATGGGATGTTATAGTTTAGTATTATTATATTGGTTTATATTATAGTATGGTGATGTTATAATATTATAATATTATAATATTATAATATTATAATCTTATATTAGGATATTATTATATTATTGTATACTATTATAGTATTACATATATTACTTTATATTATATCATGCTATATTATATCACTCTATATGATAATGATCTATTTATTTATTTATTTATTTTTCAAATTAATATTCTTAATTTATTTATTTACGTTTTGTTTTTTTTAAGTTCACACACACACACACACACACACACACACACACACACACACACACACACACACACACCTAGATACATATCATTGTAACTCGATGTTGTCTTTTATTGTTGTTTGTACTGTATGGCCACTGTCTGTATCTTGTATTTGTATTATGTCCACTTGGTGTAATAAAGGGGAAAAAGGAAAAAAAAAAAAAAGGTGACGCCCGCCGGCGTAGGTGACTCCCCGGCTCGTGGCTGCTCAGCTTCACCCGCCCCTTTTCTCTGCACAGCAGCCCAAGACGGAGGCGGAGAGCGTGAAGGTGTCGCGGCAGCCGCAACCGCCGCCGCCCGAGTCCTCCTGGGGCCCCGCTGGTCACCAGGGAGCGCTGCCGAACCACAAAACGTGAGTCTGGGCGCTGCCTGGCCGCACGGGGGGGCGGGAGAAACGCTCTAATAGCACTTTTCCACCAGCACCTACTCGACTCTACTCATCTCCAGAGGTGTCAAGTAACAAAGTACAAATACTTCGTTACCTTACTTAAGTAGAAATTTTGGTTATCTATACTTCACTGGAGTAATTATTTTTCAGACAACTTTTTACTTTTACTCCTTACATTTTCACGCAATTATCTGTACTTTTTACTCCTTACATTTTAAAAACAGCCTCGTTACTCTATTTCATTTCGGCCTTTAAATAAAAACTATCCAGTTAAATTGCTCCATCCGGATAGAGTGAATTTGGTTGTGGTTGTTTCAGATGTTCTTGTCCAGTTTTGTTCTTACATCCGTTCCCTCAGATTCCTGCAACTAAACTTGGATGTACATTCCAATAAAGGTTAGGATAAATGATAACATGCCTCTGAAGTTTAACTTTTTGCACCATTACAATACTTATAGGCAACTAGTCATCATATCTGCTGCTCTCTGAAACACATGTTAATGCTCAATAGTACACATATATGCTTCTTTAATATATTTACATTATACTAAGATGCATTCATTTCAATGGCTTTTTCCCCCCTTACATTATTTTTACTTTTATACTTTAAGTAGTTTTGAAACCAGTACTTTTATACTTTTACTTGAGTAAAAAACTTGACTTGATACTTCAACTTCTACAGGAGTATTTTTAAACTCTAGTATCTATACTTCTACCTGAGTAATGAATGTGAATACTGAAGACACCTCTACTCATCTCAGCTCGGCCTGGTTTCTTTTCCACTTCAATTCAGCACCTGGAGCAGAAGTATGAGGTTGGAGTGAAGCTGCTGTGACGTATTTTATTGTGTGATCTAAACGAAGAAGACAACACTAAAGATGTAGAACATGGAGGAGATGATAGATGTGCTGCTAGGTCTGTGGCTTGTGTTCCATATCAAGTTAAAAAATGAGAGAAAGAGAAGCTTCAAGCGGCGACGCTTTTTAATTTTTTTTAGTTTGTCTCTGCGCTGCTGAAAAGTCCGTTGGTAGCTGAGCAGCTATGAAGTGACAGAACTCCTGGTAAATCTGGTCGTTCCTTATCGCCCGTGTAGATCCCTTTTTAATTCTCTCCTCAGCACCAGGTTTATGAACAACTGACCCTCAGAGTTGGATCATGAAACAGACTTTTGTGCTGCCGTTGCTGCTGGAATAAAATGAACAAGAATGAACAAGACTCGGCCGCTTAGAACCTCGGCAGAGTAGTTACAGAAAAGTATCTACTCTGCACGTTAGACCCCTAATGGGAAAGAAACCGAGTAGAGGAGAGCTGAGCCGAGCTGAGTAGGTCCTAGTGGAAAAGTGCCATAACTGACGTAGTTGTGTCTCCACCCCTCCAGCCCCCACCATGCTGAGTACTACTTACACGAAGCAAAGAGGATGAAGCATCGCGCCGACGCCATGGTGAGTCTCGGATCTGGACTTTCTGGTACTTTAGAGCAGCGTTTCTTGACGTGTTTGGGGTTAGGATGAATGTTTGGTGTTATTTTTGCCAATCTCGATTTAGACCAATGTAGCCTATGTAAGAATCTTGAACTGTATTACCTTATGTCTTAAGCAAATTGAGGGTGAGTGTATCCTATCTAATGTGGAGTCCCATATATCCTCAGTAAGTTCTATGCCTAATTCTTCTTCCCATTGGCTTTTTAGACGTGTCAGAGGTTCTAAGTTATGGGAATTGAGTGACATGTAAATTATTCCGATAAGCCCTTTATGGTCGCTGGAAGATGCTCTTTAATAAATTATGCCAATAGTTGTTCAGCTTTAACTCTTTTTTTTTTGTGATCAAATGTTTTTATTTATTTTTCATGATTTTCTTATCAACAGTGGCATCCACAATGATGTTAAACAAGCATTAACACATATTCTCAGCCCCTTCCAAACCCCTTGTACCTAAGCATTCGATGAAAAAAAAAAAAATGGATAATGCAGATAAACAGATACTACAAAAATAATAGAACAAAGGACAAAATAAAACAAAGGCAAAACATAATATCAAAAACTGGACAAGGATAGCTGCACCAAGGTAATCTATGTCAATTTTAAATACATATTTCAAGTTTGGCCTTAATTTTATCTGCTGCCATAAACCGAAATAAAATATTTTGTTGTTTTGCATTATGGATTCGGGCTGTAAATATTTCCAGGTAGATAATTTCAAGGAAGGTCAGATACCAATGGGAGATGTTAAGTGTGTGTGTGGTGGTTTCCATCTTACTGCAATTATCTTTTTTGCTGCTGTTAGGCCAGCAAGCAAAATTTGTTTTTGACATAGTGAAGTATTGAGATATTATATTGAGATATAATTGAACCAAATTGTAATTTGCAAATTTTAATTGGTAAATTAGATAATAACCCCTCTCCTAGAGACCAAGGATGCACTATGTTTTCTTTTAAAGAACGCCACCACCAGCTTTAACTCTTTAATGTTTATTTCCAGGTGGACAAACTGGGCAAAGCGGTGAACTACATCGACGCGGCTCTCTCCTTCATGGAGTGTGGGAAGGCCATGGAGGAGGGACCGCTGGAGGCCAAGTCCCCGTACACCATGTACGCCGAGACGGTGGAGCTGATCAGGTGACCCCCGACCCGGGACTCGGACCCCAGACTCGGCCCCCGGGACCCGGCCCCCTCTAACTGTGTCTGTGTCTGCAGGTACGCCATGAGGCTGAAGAGCCACGCCGGCCCCGGGGCCCGACAGGAGGACAAGCAGCTGGCCGTCCTGTGGTGCGTACGTTACACACCTCCGTTTACGTCCATCATGGTGGCGGAGAACCTGCACCTGAATTATTTTATTTTATTTTATCTTCGTGGGCATGTTGTCGAGAGAGAAATTAGCTAATCTGAAATGACAGAAAGACCTTTCATGGACACATAGATGAGTAAAGAGATACAAGGGGAGGATATTACTGTGGATTCACGTCTGTGTTTGACACACTCTCTCCCCAAAAAAGAGGAGGAAAAAAAATGTGGGTTAAAATTTAAAAGACATACACTATGGTTATTAAGTTAAAATGTGACATTCATGTGATTATCAGCTTTAGGCTGATGCTCGTCACATGGTGTAGAGTGTGAAAAACAAATTTACACCAGGTTTCTATCTCACTTTAATATTGACACTATCTCAGTTTTAATATGCATTTTAACGTATGTTAAAATTTACTTTATACAATTATTTATTGATATACATAAAAATATGCCAGTGTTGAGATGACTTTGAATCAGCGTTTTGGGAGAAGAACAAATTAAGCCAGGATAGTAATGGAGTGTAAACTGCAATGTGGACTTTCTTTTTTTTTTTAATTTTTTTTTTTTTATTATAAATAAATAGTGGCTATCACAATTTGGAAGTTTGATTAACGAAGTTGCTGTTTTCCTGTGTGTGTGTGTGTGCAGCTTCAGGTGCCTTGCTCTGCTGTACTGGCAGATGTTCCGGTTGAAGAAGGACCACGCGCTGAAATACTCCAAAGTGCTGCTCGACTATTTTAAGGTACGAGCGCTGATCCGTCCTGGAGGACAGGTTTCTTGTGTGTATCAGTGGCTGGCCGTCACATTTAATATGTTATTATAATTTATTTCCTTCATATTAAATCCGTAATAACGAACTAAAATGACAAATATAATGAAAATGGAACAAAAAAAATCTTGCCCTTCTGCAATATACAGGACTGTCTCAGAAAATTAGAATATTGTGATAAAGTTCTTTATTTTCTGTAATGCAATTAAAAAAACAAAAATGTCATACATTCTGGATTCATTACAAATCAACTGAAATATTGCAAGCCTTTTATTATTTTAATATTGCTGATTATGGCTTACAGTTTAAGATTAAGATTCCCAGAATATTCTAATTTTTTGAGATAGGATATTTGAGTTTTGAAAAAGACTTCGCAACAACGGGCAAACGAGTGATTATGTACATTCACTGAGTGAATATTATGAAAGTAAAATATATATTTCTCGCTAGAAATGTAATCAAAACCCATTTTTATGCAGAAACTAACTCAAAATATTGATTTTATTCACTAAAAAATAAGAAATGTCCGCCATGTTTTTTTTTTATTCAGTCCGCAAATGACGATGAAAATGAAGACATTTTTGTTTTTTTAATTGCATTACAGAAAATAAAGAACTTTATCACAATATTCAAATTTTCTGAGACAGTCCTGTATATATATATAAATAAATAAACAAAAAGAAAATATATATATATATATTAAAGTTCAAATCATTGCTTTGGTCCATGTGAGTGTGATTTATTGAGATTTGTTGGTGTTATTGCAGAGTTCTCCCAAAGTGCCTACGACGCCGCCGTGTTGGGACGACCCTGTGAAGTAAGAGCTGATAATAATCATTAATTAAGTTCCGGTCTCTGAACCGTCACTGACCAGGCTCTCCCCCCCCCCCAGGACTACTGCAGGACCCCCACCCGCCCTGTCCCCCAGCCAGAGACACCACCGGCGCGTCTCCCACACCGGCAGCACCGGGGGCTCCCCCGTCATCAGCATTCCCCACCGCATCCACCAGATGGCAGCAAACCACCTGAACATCACCAACAGCGTCCTGTACAGCTACGAGTACTGGGAGGTGGCGGACAACCTGGCCAAGGAGAACAAAGGTGACCCAGCGGGACTCACTAAAACTAAGTTCATCATTTTCGGCACTGGAAAAATAAATAATCAAATAACAATTAAAATTAGTGGTATGGAAATAGAAAGAGTATACGAAAATAAGTTCCTGGGGGTAATAATTGATGATAAACTTTGCTGGAAATCACATATAAATAGTGTAAAATCAAAAATGTCTAAAACCCTAGCAATATTAAGTAAAACAAAGTATATCTTCTGTCCAAGAGCTCAGTTTTTGATGTATTACTCACTCATACTTCCATACATTACTTATTGCGTGGAGGTTTGGTGTAACACCTATAAAACAAATACAAACCCTATTTACTTATTACAGAAAAAAGCTTTAAGGATAATTAATAGATCTGACTATTATGAAACAACAAATAATCTCTTTATTAAATATAATTCTCTAAAATTCCATGATATAGTAGAGCAGAAAACTGTTTTATTTGCCTTTAAAGCAGCAGAAACTGCTTCCAAACTGCATTCAGGAATGGTTCCAAATAAAAGAAACTATGCTATGACCTGAGGGAGAAACTCATGTTTGAGACGACGACAGAAAGAACTAATATTAAAAAGAGATGAACATCAATTAAGGCAAAATATGGAATAGTTGTGACAAAAAAATTTGCAGTTCTATCTACAAGTTCAAGAAAATGTTGTAAGTAAATATAAAACGCTATAACTATAGAGTATATTATCAAAAACATTCTAGAATGTGAAACGTCAATTATATATTTTGTCTTTTTTTTTTTCTTCTTTATGCATTGTTTGTTTCCACGGATTAATGCTAATGTTTCAGATTTAAACTGATCACAAGAGAAAAAGGGTAGAAGCTACGGCTTCAGCCTACACCTTTTTGGCAAAAGCAATGTTTATTTTACTTTTTTCATTTTGTTTTGTAAACTAACTTGTACAAGACCGAAATAAAGTCAAAGACAACTGAGACACCAGTTTGCGTTTTTACAGCTTTAAAACCCTGTTTTAAACAAGTGCAGGGACTACAGTACAGTGTCATTACAGCAATCCCTGGTTTTTCACGGGGGCTACGTTCCAAAAAGAACCCGTGATAAGAGAAATCCACGAAGTAGCAACCTTTTTTTTTATACAAGGCTTCATATTGCGGAGATCAGCACCGCCTTGCACGTATTTCCCTGCTCTTCTGACTGCAGCTGCATCCCGACTCCGCTCTGTAGCGTCTTTTTCTTCTAAAGCCTGCTGTGTTTTTTCGAGAGAAGAACATAGTTATGGGATGTTGTCGCTCTTTTTTCTTCTGGGCTAAAAGATTCTTATAAACCGACATGCCACCATGGATTATATCTGAGACTGTAATGACTGATTCATCAAAGGTCCCGTTCTTGAGCTGCTGCTGAAGCTCATTGGCCGTTCTCAGCTTGTTGCTAAGCAACCAACGTTATTGACACAGGAAGTGAAGAAGCGGGGAGGCACAATGCAAATCCATACAGTACCTGCTGAAATGAAGGCTAGAGGGGCGTTAATGGGAGCATTTAAAAAAATGTTGTTTTTTAACCCATGGCTGTCTTCGGGTCAAGGAAGGAGGAAGAGAAGAAGGGAGGAAGGAAGGAAGGAAGGAAGGAAGGAAGGAAGGAAGGAAGGAAGGAAGGAAGGAAGGAAGGAAGGAAGGAAGGAAGGAAGGAAGGAAGGAAGGAAGGAAGGAAGGAAGGAAGGAAGGAAGGAAGGAAGGAAATAGGAAGGAAGAAGGAAGAAAGGAGAGAGCAGGAGGAAGGAAGGAAGGAAGGAAGGAAAGAGGAAGGAAGGAAGGAAGGAAGGAAGGAAGGAAGGAAGGAAGGAAGGAAGGAAGGAAGGAAGGAAGGAAGGAAGGAAGGAAGGAAGGAAGGAAGGAAGGAAGGAAGGAAGGAAGAAAAGAGAAAGGTAGAAGGAAGGAGAGAGCAGAAGGAAGGAAGGAAGGAAATAGGAAGGAAGAAGGAAGGAAGGAGAGAGCAGGAGGAAGGAAGGAAGGAAGGAAGGAAAGAGGAAGGGAGATGGAAGGAAGGAAGGAAGGAAGGGAGATGGAAGGAGAGAGCAGGAGGAAGGAAGGAAGGAAGGAAGGAAGGAAGGAAGGAAGGGAGGAAGGAAGGAAGGAAGGAAGGAAGGAAGGAAGGAAGGAAGGAAGGAAGGAAGGAAGGAAGGAAGGAAGGAAGGAAGGAAGGAAGGAAGGAAGTAAAGAAAGAACAGGAGAATTAGGTAGGAAGGAAGAACAACAGTACAAGGGTTAAAGTAACTAAAACATTACTTTTCATAGTAACTTATTACTTTTTGGTCTAAGTAACTGAGTTACTAACTGAGTTACTTTTTAATGAAGTAACTAGCAACTAGTTACTATTTTTCAGTAACTAGCACAACACTGCTTGACTCTCCATGGTTTCTCGTTGCAGAGTTCTTCAACTACTTGAATACTTTGTCCGGGCCGCTGACCCTGCACAGCAGCATCGCTCACGCCGTCCAGTACACCCGGCAGGCTCTGCAGTGGATACGCATCAGTGCCAAACTCAACTGACAGCAGGGTGAAGTGTCGGGATCTATGCAGCTAAACTCTTGAATCCAGAGTGGGACCAGAGCGCGATGCTCCCGGGATGCCGGGCTCTGATTGGCCCTCGTGACGGAGCGGTCCTGATGACGACCTGAAGACTTGTGGAGGACTGAGGTCTCGTTTGCCAAAAATACACTGGACCTCCAGGAACTCAGACGTGAAGAAACGTCTCCGTCTTTATCAGGATGGTTTTTCTCTCCGGGGCCAAAACGAAGGAAAAGGTGGTGAAGAAGAAAAAAGACTAATTAAAACACCACTTCCTCCAAAGTAGGAACGTCCTCTTGATGACTCTTTTCAAAGCATCAAATATTTCCTCCTCTACGTTTTTACCGTGCAATGTTTGATGGATTCTTTTTTTAAAGAGGCATTAGGAGACGAAATAAAGGAGAAAATGTGAAGTCTGTGGCTGTTTTGAGTTCTGGATGTGTGAATGAGACGTGAGGACGGAGAGACGTCGACCTCGGTGGTTCTGATCCAGAAACACGCGAATAAAACCCTCCAAAAGTCCAGCTGACACCGTTTTCTTCACAAAATCACATCATAAAATACTTTAATTCAGAAGCTACGAAAACGCTTGACGTTAAACCGCCGGCAGCCATGAAAAAAGCTTTTAACTATTTTACAGATGCGAAACCACCAACCCAACGTTAAAATTAGTCTTTAGTCCCATTCAGAGGGAAAATTTGGTGCCATTTCAAGTTTGTTTACGCCCAAAAAATCAGAAATTAGAAGTTTATCCTTCAACAAACTGATGTATTTTAAAAGCTTTTTATATGATAAGTAACTAAAGCTGTCAGTCATGTCAGTTGGGAGAGGAACAGATGTAATATATACAGGACTGTCTCAGAAAATTAGAATATTGTGATAAAGTTCTTTATTTTCTGTAATGCAATTAAAAAAAAAAAAAAAAAATGTCATACAGGCAGCACGGTGGCTTAGTGGTTAGCACTGTTGCCTCACAGCAAGAAGGTCCCCGGTTCGACTCCCAGGCCCGGCAGGGGCCTTTCTGTGTGGAGTTTGCATGTTCTCCCCGTGCTTGCGTGGGTTCTCTCCGGGTACTCCGGCTTCCTCCCACAGTCCAAAAACATGCATGCTAGGTTAATTGATGATTCTAAATTGCCCGTAGGTGTGAGTGTGATTGTGAGCATGGTTTGTGTGTTTCTATGTGGCCCTGTGATGGACTGGTGACCTGTCCAGGGTGTAACCCCTGCCTCTCACCTAAAAATGAGCTGGGATAGGCTCCAGCAGACCCCCGTGACCCCGCAAGGGATAAAGCGGGTAAGATAATGGATGGATGGATGGATGGAAAATGTCATACATTCTGGATTCATTACAAATCAACTGAAATATTGCAAGCCTTTTATTATTTTAATATTGCTGATTATGGCTTACAGTTTAAGATTAAGATTCCCAGAATATTCAAATTTTTTGAGATAGGATATTTGAGTTTTCTTAAGCTGTAAGCCATGATCAGCAATATTAAAATAATAAAAAGCTTGCAATATTTCAGTTGATTTGTAATGAATCCAGAATGTATGACATTTTTGCATTACAGAAAATAAAGGTCTTTATCACAATATTCTAATTTTCTGAGACAGTCCTGTAGATATACACCTGAATACTTTCTACTTTTGATTATCGGTGTGGGTTTCACTTGCAGCTTCGTTTTTTCATTTCCTTTCAACACCTGTAAGCCACGGCTCCATCCTGCCTGAGTGATGACGAGAGATAAGCCACGTTCTTATATTAATGTGACGCTTGAACAAAAAGGTGACACCTGTTATATGACAGTAGAATAACACTCAATTCAGAATCAGAATCAGCCAAGTCAGGTCAAACAAGAGAGGGAATCTGACTTGGTTATTTTCACTCACTGTACAGTAAATAGGCAAATAGACAAATGACAGCTCTTATTAACATATATACAATTTTTAAAAAGTGAATTGTATAAGGTAGACATGGTTATTGAAAGGTGCATTGTTACAGCATATTATTGTGTAATATAATAATAATAATAATAATAATAATAATGATGATGATGATAATGATGATGATGATGATGATGATTATTATTATTATTATTATTATTATTATTATTATTAATATTATTGTTGCACAGTGGTTGATTACTCTGAGACTCTATGAGTGATGAGAGTTCATCCGAGCAACAGCTTGGGGGAAGAAACTGTCTCTGTGTCTGGACGTTTTGGCCAGAGGTGTCAAAAGTATTCACATTCATTACTCAGGTAGAAGTATAGATACTAGAGTTTAAAAATACTCCTGTAGAAGTTGAAGTATCAACTCAAGTTTTTTACTCAAGTAAAAGTATAAAAGTACTGGTTTTAAAACTAATTAAAGTATAAAAGTAAAAGTAATGTAAGGGGGAAAAAAGCCATTAAGGACAAAAGCCATTGAAAATGAATGTATCTTAGTATAATGTAAATATATTAAAGAACCATATATGTGTACTATTGAGCATTAACATGTGTTTCAGAGAGCAGGAGATATGATGACTAGTTGCCTATAAGTATTGTAATGGTGCAAAAAGTCAAACTTCAGAGGCATGTTATCATTTATCCTAACCTTTATTGGAATGTACATCCAAGTTTAGTTGCAGGAATCTGAGGGAAAGGCCGAAATGAAATAGAGTAACGAGGCTGTTTTTAAAATGTAAGGAGTAAAAAGTACAGATAATTGTGTGAAAATGTAAGGAGTAAAAGTAAAAAGTCGTCTGAAAAATAATTACTACCAGTGAAGTATAGATAACCAAAATCTCTACTTAAGTAAGGTAACGAAGTATTTGTGCTTCGTTACTTGACACCTCTGGTTTTGGCGTACAGTGCTCTGTTGCGCCGTCCAATTGGTTTATTTTAGTACTTTTCTTTTTAATCATTTAATAAATATTTTAGAGTAATTTAAAAAAAATACAAAATCAGGGATTTAAGATATTCATTTGTTTATTTTGAATGACCTCTTGCGGCCCACGTGTAGTACCACCACGGCCCAGCAGGGGGCCCCGGTCCACACTTTGGGAATCGCTGCTTTAAAAGAGTTGGGTGCTCAAAAGCAGAGGATCATTTGGGATGTTTTTAACCTTTTCTTGCCACTAATGATGCTGAAAATTGAATTTCTGTCTTTTCAGGGGGACGTTGCATCGATTTCCTGACCTGCAGTAACCATGACAACACTGCCCATGAACCATTTCCCTGACTTTAACCCACACCTGACTCGTATACGTGGTGATTTACATACTTGTGACGTGAATAACACACGCACTGTCTCTCTGTGTGAGACTGGCGAGCCAGTGGCCAGAGATCTGCTGCCACTTCCTGCCGCACCGACAGAGACAGAGATGGAGCCTCAGCATCCGATGTCTGGTACCATAGCAACAGAGAGCAGCCAATGAGAAGGCTCCTTGGGACAGGGTCAGCAGCATCCCTGCATTCCTGGTGAAATGAGCAGTTGGCTTCACTCCGAATCACTTCCACGCAGGCTGTTGATCATTTACAACCTAAAATATAGAGAAATATATTCATGTCGTCTCTAAATGAGGCCGTAATCTCAATAAAAGCTTATTTTAAATTGGAACACGAAGATCACGTGATGTTTCTGATTTAAATTTTAGGGTCATTAATCAGGCTGCTCGCTGGCTGATGTGAGAAATACGTGACTTAATGCCCCCCCTCCTTTTATAAGAGATGCTGTCACGTACTGATGGAGCTGCGGCGGCTGCTGATGCTGCACGTGCCGCTGCGTCACAGAGATTCGGTTGCCGTGGCAACGAACTGGTGCCGTCTGAGGACGATGGAGGTCCAGACAATATAGAAAACACCAGTAAAAGAAGAGAAAATAAATACATTAATAAATGAAAATGAATTAACGGCAGGGTTTGAGCTGTCTGTCTGTCTGTTATATGAACATAAACCTTCACGCTCTGAACGAGTCACTTGTTTGATTAAATACCGCGGATTTATGTGTCAAAAGTGTCCCCAGATTCCGGGAAGTGTTGTAGTTAAGTGAAGGTGGCATGTAGTCTGTCCTCCGCGCAGAGGCGGTGTTTTACTGCTCAACTCGGAGCTGAAAACAAGAAGCCGGATGGTATGCGTCAAGTCAGCTTCCGACGGGCCTAACAGCCAGAACGTGGATGCGTTTTGGTTTAAAGAATAAAATAACTTTTTGTTTCACTTGGATAATAAGTATTTAAGTTCTTTTTTTTTTCAAATTTATATAATTCTCTTAATTTAGCTTTTGCTTTGTTTTTCTCAGTTGAAAACAATCAACATTTTCTTTTTGGAAATACTTCCTCTTCCTGGTTTTTGTATAATACTACTACTACTACTACTAATAATAATAATAATACTAATAATAATACAAATACTAATAATAATAATAATAATAATAATACAAATACTAATAATAACAATAATAATAATAATTATTATTATTACTATTATTATTATTATTACTATTATTATTATTATTACTACGCGTAAATTATTATTACTACGCGTACGCGTCAATCTCATGACATTACTGAGTGATTCTTTGGGAAAAATGTTTGTTTTTGCATGTTTTGTCACATTTACACAGACTCAAACACACACAGAGTTTCTATGAGTTCATGGGCTTGTTCTAGTTCTGCCTGGTTAAAAAAGAAAAAAAAGAGGCTTGAAATTTTGTGCTACTTGTGCTTAATTTATTTTTTTATTCTGTTATTTTATTTATATTATTATTTATTAAAGTCCTCAAATTTACTTTAAGATTATTTTAATTTAAGGTATTTTTTAATAATTTTAATTTATTAGGTTAGGGATTTATTTTTAGAGCCCTAGTGGTCACTCTCGGAAACGCAACTTTACCATCTTTCCTCATTGTTATCGAATCAGAACGTTTGAAAGCGCGCTTGTTTTATTTTGAAAAGCCTGGTCCCGGAAGTGTTCGCTCTCCCATACTTGTTTCTGCTTGACTCCCGCCAGAGAAAAAGATAAGCAAATGGACCGGGCGGTGGAAATGGAGAGGAGCGACAGGGCTGGCAGGGCAGGCGGAACCGTCGACGAGCCGCGGCGTGGCGGCCAGTGAGGGGGGTTCGGTTCTGAAACGACCCCCGGAAAACCACTCAGCTGGAGGAACCGACGTGTCTGCAGGAGCTGCAATAACTGGAGATTCTGCAGGGACGCTGGACTGACAGCGGAAAAGGTGAGGGATTATAACCGGGGGGGCTGGGGGGGTTCAGGGGGGGCACATGTGGCTGCAACCCCCAGGCCCCCCTAGGACCCCCCCTTCACCCCGGGGACCGACCCCCTCCTGCAGAACCAGAACCAGCACCAGGGACGTAACCTCCACCTGGGGGGTTCATGCATCCAGAGGTGGCCATGTGTCCAGTAGAAAGTTTGTCATTAAAGTTCACATGTAAAGGTGGATAATCCAGGTGCCATAAAGTAAAAATCCTGTCCAGCAGTTGTTCCAATCAGATACTAAACCAGCTCCTCTGCAGGTAAATGGTAGGTCCTTAGTGAAAACTAGTGGTGGGGAAAGAAATTGAAATTGTAATATATTGTTGCGCTCTCTGTCGCAATAAATAATCGATAAACTGACGGCAAATATCGATATTTTATTACAACACACATAATGGATTTACGCGGTTGTCACCGCACTATTGTTCATGCACTTCAATTAGTCCAGCTGTACAGTGTTTACATTTACAAGACTAGCAGGCAGTGAGGTGCGATGCAAAATTAAGTTGCTTACTGACTTTTCAGTATTAGAAACAAAGCAGTGCAATGTCCTGGTTTATATAAAACATGTTATTAATGTTCATGCACTTTAATTTGTCCAGCTCTACAGTGTTTACATTTACAAGCCTAGGAGGCAGTGAGGCTCTAAACAAATGCACTTTCTTTGTACATTGTATGAAGTTTTGGCATTGAATAAATACATAAGACGTTTTCCTTTTTATGGGTATTTTTTCTTTTTCAGTCACATATCGTAGGAGGAAATTTCTTACAATATATATCGAATATCATGTATCGTGATATTATCGTGGGCCACATATCGCCACAGTATTGAATCGTGAGTTACCCGTATCGTCCCACCCTTAGTGAAAACCCCTGTTAGTTATATAGTTAATATTTATTTCGGTCAATCACAAACATAAAAATCAACAAACAAGATACCAAATATCCACAGGTTTTTTCCTGGTCAACATTGTGATTATTTTGACCGAAAATGTCTGGGCTTGAAGCATAAAGCTTATCTTGCCCACCTTTTAACATAGTAAAATATACAAAAAGAACAAATGAAGTATCACAGGGTTACACACAAAAAAAAATAATAATAGCTGTAATAACTGTAATAATAGTAATAATAATGATGGCTCTGAAAACAGAAAGTGAAAAGATGCTAAAGAAACTGACAAAACCAATTTAGGTTGTCATTTCATCTCATACATGTGTACATTCTTCTCCCTGTTCTAAATGTACAGGCTGATCCAGAAACATGGCAGGGTTTTTACTTTATGGCACCTGGATTATTCACCTCTGTCCCAGACCCTGCTGCCCCCCGGTAGCTCAGCTTGGCTCGGTTCGGTTAGTGCAGTGGTTCCCAAACTTTTTTTTGCCAGGGCCCCTTTTGTACGTAACAGAATTTTCGAGCAATTTATTTCATATATTGAACATATGTGCGAAAAAACTGTCCATCTCTGTAAAAATAGATTTTCAACCTGACCAGCTCCCAGAGATTGAAACAACAACAATACAAACGGGAGCCAAAATCTGAACATTTGCTCTACAAAATTACACCTTTAATCCCCACATCTTTTCAGTGATGTGAGTGGGCTTGCTTCATGTGTGCAACACATTTCTTTTTTTTCATTTTTACTGTGCAGTACAGTATGCATTACTTTCAACATATTTTTTCCAAAAATTACCATCTCCCTGAGGGAAAAAAAACAGCAGCAACAGCTAAACAAATAATCAAAATTTCAACAATTGCTCTGCAAAAATGTCAGCTTTAATCCCCACACCTTTTCAGTGAGCGGGGTGGGCTTGTTCATGTTACAGATCCTCTCAAACCGGTTGCAGGTGAGAGATTAACACATGCATCTTCCTTCCAGTAGCACCAGGTAGTTGTGGGGCCTGAAGCAGCAGGTCCACAGTTAGATTTGTCGCGCCCCCCCTGCAATAGCGCTGCGCCCCCCAGTTTGGGACCCACTGGTGTAAATAAAGGCCAGTCCGGACCAAGGATTGTCACAGAATAATTTGTAAATGTTGACAAAATTTTCAAAATCATAACAATTTGTTTTGTTTCAAATTAGAATAAATTTACAGTTAAATTCATCAGCAGCTGAACAGTTAACAAGTCTCTGTCTTTGAATTTTTAGAACATTGGGCACATAAATGAAAAAAGAGTAACAGATGAGTAAAATGTCTCAAAATGTCTCTTACAATGTGTGCATTGAAATGGAAAATAACTTCTTAAGCATTTTTTTCATCAAAGCAAAACACTTAAAACATTAAAAAAAAACGTACCTTCAACATTTTTGAGGCTTTTTTCTTTTTTTCCTGAAACGAGGAATGAAAACCAATCACAAATATAATTTTTGTGATTATTTGGCGTGTGATTATTTACCAGCATATTTGAAATATGCTGGTAATGTGTCAGCCAACCACAAAAATCTTTGGAATCATTTATTTTTTGTCCTTGCCCGGTGCAAATGACATAAATAAAGTACGTGGTTTGGTCGTTAAAAAATAAAAAGTAACGTTACGTGAACAATAAATCAAACGCTCCCTTCCATGCAGTGTGTGTTTAGGAAGTAAAGACTGGAATACGCTATTCACAAAAGCACAAATAGTGGTGTTTTACTAATATTTATATCGTACAAATATTTTAAAAATTACGAAAAAACAGGTCGGGACTCAGTTAGAATATATCACTATGTTCTTTTCTGCTCACTCAGTCAGTCATAATAGGTGGAGCTGAGTCATGGCTGAGCGGTCAGCGTTGCCGTCTTTGGTGTGAGAGATCGAGGGTTCGAGACCTGCTGTATGTGAAGATTATCGTCAGTAATTCGTGTTTTTTTTTTCCCGGTAATGCGTACCAGCACAGAATCTTTTGGTGGTACGGAGTACCGGATCGTACCGGCTTACTTTCACCCCTGGTCCTTAGTGAAAACCCCTGTCCTAAATGTACAGGCTGATCCAGAAACACAGCAGGGTTTTTACTTTATGGCACCTGGATTATTCACCTCTGCCCCAGACCCTGCTGCCCCCCGGTAGTTCGGCTTGGCTCGGTTCGGTTAGTGGGTGCAGCCCAACACATGGATTCCTGCAGCTGGTGGGTCCTGTTAGCAGCCTGTTGGGTGTCAGGGGGGGCCACATGTGGCTGCAACCCCCACACCCCCCTAGGACCCCCCCTTCACCCCGGGGACCGACCCCCTCCTGCAGAACCAGAACCAGCACCAGGGACGTAACCTCCACCTGGGGGGTTCATGCATCTAGAGGTGGCCATGTGTCATGTGTCCTGCACAGAGAAAGTTTGCAATCAAGAAGAAAAAGCTACAGAGCTTCTTTTAATGAGTTTGTAATTAAAGTTCACGTGCAGAGGTGAATAATCCAGGTGCCATAAAGTAAAAAATCCTGTCCAGCAGTTGTTCCAACCAAATATTAAACCAGCTCCTCTGCAGGTAAAAGGTAGGTCATCATTACGTTACAACTCTTGGTATTTTTTTGTTTATGCCCAAAAAAGGAATGTTTTGTTAGACACGAGCATAACTAGTGCCATGTTTTTGCCTTTAAATATGTTTAAAGGTATGAAAACATTAAAGTTTTCAGTTATAATTGCATAAATTGTCTATATTTCTTTGCTTAGTTATATAGTTAATATTTATTTCGGTCAATCACAAGCATAAAAATCAACAAACAAGATAACAAATATCCACAGGTTTTTCCCTGGTCAACATTGTGATTATTTTGACCGAAAAGGTCTGGGCTTGAAGCATAAAGCTTATCTTGCCCACCTTTTAACGTAATAAAATATACAAAAAGAACAAATGAAGTATCACGGAGTTACACAAAATAATAATAATAATAATAATAATAGCTGTAATAGCTGTAATAATAATGATAATAATAATGATGGCTCTGAAAACAGAAAGTGAAAAGATGCTAAAGAAACCGACAAAACCAATTTAGGTTGTCATTTCATCTCATACATGTGTACATTCTTCTCCCTGTTCTAAATGTACAGGCTGATCCAGAAACACGGCAGGGTTTTTACTTTATGGCATCCGGATTAAACACCTCTGCAAAAAAACAACCAACAGCTGACTGTAACGTTAAAATTTAATAAAGAAACGTCTCGTAATGTACAGAGTTGTACAGTGATATAAACCACATTATATCACATTACTGTTCCTGCTGTATGTTTAAACCATTGACGTAAACACTGTGGTTCAGTCAGCTGTTCGGTCTCTCTACATCCCGTGTGTCTGTCCATTGAGCTGTTACGCTGAGAGCGCCCCCTGCAGGTTTGGTAAGCGGTTATGAAGCGTTTTTCTTTTGAAGATGGTTTCTTGTTTTATATCGTTTTGTGCTTTGCATCGTTTCTCTATTTGCAGCGCGTTTGATGATGCTGCATTTGTCTTTGTTTTTTGCAGCACGTTTTTTCATTTGCACCACGTTCCTCTTTTTGTACCTCGTTTTGAGTTTGTGAATTTGAATCGTTTCTGTAATTGAAGCCGTTTTCCTTAACTGAGACGCATTAGGCCGTTGCAGTGTCTTTGGCCCTTGTTGGCCACCGTATGATTTAGTCTTAAATGTTGTCTGGTATCTAATGGCATTTTTCCACTAGGACCTACTCAGCTCTACTCATCTCAGGCCACGTTTCCACATAGCCGGGTATTTACAAAAACTGATATTTCCCCCTCTACGATTTGAAAAATACCATCATTTACACGAACGCGCATGAATACGCTGAATCCTGGAAAAAAACATCAACAAATGACACGAGTAACTTCCAGTTACTTCCAAGACGGAACGAGAGTCTTTCGTTTGGAGTGACAGAGAAGTGGAGTTACTTTTAAGTGTGACTTTATAATATAAAACAGGTAAAATACCAGAAAATATTGACGGTGGCCAAACAAATTGTAAACACAGGTCGCACAAATGACGCTGGTGACGTTTCTGTCGCATAATGTGACGTTCTGAAGCCTAAATGTCAGTTTCCCTCAGTTTACAAGCAAACGTGAAGACGGAGGTTTTGCAAATCTCCACTTTGGCCGGAGTTTTCAGGAATGATCGTTTTTGGTGACTTTGAGAAACGCATGAAAGCACCACCGTTTTTGCTACGTGTAAACGGGGCCTTAGTCTTAAATGTTGTCTGGTATTTAATGGCGCTTTTCCACCAGCACCTACTCGGCTCTACTCATCTCAGCCTGGTTTCTTTTCCACTACAATCCAGCACCTGAACAAGAGGCAGCCTTCAGAGTCTCTTTCTCTGATGTCACATCCTGACTCAGACGTCTGACTCCAACCCCCCGACCAATCGGTGGCCTGTAATGTGATGACGTCAGATATGGCCCGACTCAGCCGCTTAGGGCGCTTTTACACTAGTACCTACTCAGCCCGACTGGACTCGCCTCGGTTTTGCGATTCTCCACTACGGGCCGAGGCGGGTGGAGGCGTGATGAGTAGATACTTTTCTGTATCTATTCTGCCGAGGTTCTAAGCGTGCTGAGTCGGGCTGTGATGTCATCACACTACAGGCCACCGATTGGTCGGGGGGTTGGAGTCAGATGTCTGAGTCAGGAAGCGGGAATCAGCGAAAGAGCGACTCTGACTTCTTGTTCATTTGATTCCAGCAGCAACGGCAGCAGAAGTCTGTTTGGTGATCCAACTCTGAGGTGCAGATGTTCATAAACCTGGTGCTGAGGAGAGAATTAAAAAGGGATCTAGACGGGAGATAAGGAACGACCAGATCTACCAGGAGCTCTGTCTCTTCATAGCTGCTCGTGGCAAACAAACAAAAAAAAAGTGTCGCCGCTTGAAGCTTCTCTCACTCTCATTTTTTAACTTGATATCAAACACAAGTCACAGACCCAGCAGCACATCTATCATCTCCTCCAGGTTCTACATCTTTAGTGTTGTTGTCTTCTTTGTTTAGATCACACAATCAAATACGTCACAGCAGCTTCGCTCCAACCTCCTACTTCTGATCTGGGTGTCGAAAATAAACGAGGGCAAGTCGAGTCGAGTCGGTCTGAGTAGGTACTGGTATAAAAGTGCCATTAGAACCTCGGCAGAGTAGTTACAGAAAATATCCACTCGGCACGTTAGACCCCTAGTGGAAAAGAACCAAACCGAGCCGGGCTGAGTAGGTGCTGGTGGAAAAGTGCCATAAATGAACCCTTGATTGATGTCCCGGCGTCTCTCTTCCCGCCTGCAGGTCGCTCAGCATGAGTCGGGAAGGGTGGATGAAGAAGAAAGCCTTCGCCAGCGATGACAACGGTTGGAGCGAGAGGGTGGGTGTCGCTGCCGAGGGCCTCGTGTTTCTGTCCTCTGCCCCCGCTCACCTGTGTCTCTGCGTTTTCCTCACATGCAGGGCGGCTACATGGCCGCCAAGGTGTCCAAGCTGGAGGAGCAGTTCAGGCTGGACGCCCCGCGGGAGAAGCAGAAGGACGGAGCCTGCTCCAGCATCTTCGGCGGGGTCGCCATTTACGTCAACGGATACACAGGTGACGCGTGCGTCCAGTCCATCACCCGTGGTTTGATTGTTCCTTTAGAACAGGAGTCGGCAACCCGCGGCTCCAGAGCCGCATGTGGCTCTTTAGCGCCGCCCTAGTGGCTCCTGGAGCTTTTTCAAAAATGTTTAACCTTTTTTTTCTTTTTTTTCTCTTTTTTTCCTCCTTTTTCCTTTCCTTTTTCTCGAAATTTTGATTTTCTTTCTTGAAATTTTGACTTTTTTCTCGACATTTGACTTTTTTCACGGCATTTCGACTTTTTTCTCAACATTTCGTCTTTCGCCATTTGCCTTCATTCTAAGGCTTAAACATCTAAGACTTTTCATTTTTTGTGGCTCCAGCCCAGACATATTTGTTTTTTGTGTTTTTGGTCCAATACGGCTCTTTCAACATTTTGGGTTGCCGACCCCTGCTTTAGAAGAAAGGCTTTTACGTTGCCATCTAGGGGTGTAACGATACACTAATCTCACGATACGGTACGATACACGATATTGAGGTCACGATAACGATACGATATTATAGCAGTATTTTTTTAATTACCTTGAATAAGGAACATATGACTGGGAAAATGGTCTTTTATTTGAAAGACACAAAATACAAAACAATACTGTACGTTATTACTTAATTATTATTAATTAAGACCAACATCAATAGCAAGACTGGGAGACGGAGACATTTTCAAATAAGAATTAACAGGATGCAGCAAAGCATCATGGGTCTGAGGAGGAGACAACCTGTCTTTTAGAGATGTGTCCACGGAGGAGCTACGAGGACCAAGTCCTGTTAGAGCAAATACCTTGTTGTTGCTTCAACTTTCACGCAAACGCAGCGAGAGTTGAACGAGTTGTGAACCAGAACCAGCCCTGGAACCGGTTTGGTGGAAAAGGGGTATCTGTCATTTTCTGGGAGGTATCAGGTATCAGGTATTCAGATTCTAAACACTTTCCTTTTCAGTGGAATTTAATGCAAACAAAAAATAAAAGGTCACGATGAGCTTTTATTTTGAAACCGTCGCGTGTCTGAAGTGTGACTGATCCGTTCTGTTGCCGCTGCTGAACGTCTTCTGTGGCGTCTCGTTCTCCTCTGCGATCAGATCCGAGTGCGGACGAACTCCGCAGGCTGATGATGCTGCACGGCGGCCAGTTCCACGTCTACTACTCCCGCTCCAAGACCACCCACATCATCGCCAGCAACCTGCCCAACTGCAAGGTCCAGGAGCTCAGAGGGGAGAAGGTCATCCGGCCCGACTGGATCACTGACAGGTGAGGGGGTTCTGGTGGTCTCGGAGGGTCTCTGTGACTACGTTTACATGCAGTCAAAATTCGGGTTATTGCTAATATTCTGGTTACTGAAACATTCGGAATATTCCGTTTCCATGCGTGAGCAAACAGGGTTATCCCTGTATACATGGTAATTAATCATTTGGGAAATCTGGATCAAACCAGCGACGTGAGGAGAACGTCATGACGCAATTCCCGTCATTTCCGCTTCTTCTTCCTGTATCCAAATCCAAAACAACAATAACAGAAGCACGGCGGATAATGAACAGCCCAGTAGAAGTCGTTTTAGATAGATATACTTTATTAATAGACTCAGGGTCCATTTAAAAAAGACAAACACACATACAAATTTAAAAAAGACAGTCATGCCAGTGTTTCCACATTGCTGATTGATATCTCACAGCACTCTGTCCAGGATTGGTCAACAGCATTAAAACAGAGTTTTGTGTGTCATTCAGTCGACAAATGAATCTATACATCAATTTTCTCAACGGAGCATGAAAAGTGTTTATACGCATTTGACAGAATAACTCACTCACACTACACAACACTCGTTTTGTTTCTTGGCCCTGTAGTTCGCCTTTTTCAGCGTCTTCCAGTGGAGCTTGATCTGGTCTGGCGTTCGTACAAATGCTGCTTCGTGCAACTTTTCGCTCACCTTTTTGTAAATCTCGCTATCCCGGTACTTTCTACCGTCTACAAATGACAAAATGTTCATATCTTTCATTACATTTATGAAGTGATTAGTCTCCTCTTGGTCTTGCGTTTCTCCATGTTTATAAGAACTTCCTGGACTCAAAAGACCAGGATTCCTTGTGAAAAGAACATGCGCAGAAAACAAATTCCTGTTCCTTTTGATGGGGAAATCCCGTTAAGCTATACATGACCAAATATTCAGGTTAGAAAAGGAGTAACCCAGGGGTCATTTTCGGGTTTTAAAAACTGGAATATGAGCAAATTTAGTTTAGTTTAGTTTATTTTGCACATAAAACATAACAGTAAAAAACAAAGGTCAAATGAAAGATTGTGCAGGAGAGGTGGAAGCCAAAAAGGCTTATGAAAATGCCTCCCCTTTATAAAACAAACATAAACAACAATAACAACAGCAAAAGCAAAAACACAATATAGAAATAGATAATATAAGACAGAAAAAGACAATTTAACATGAAAAAGAAAAACACTACTGAATTATTGAAAGATGGAAAAAAAATGAAGGAAATGTAGTATAATTGCATGAAAAAAAGTACAATTTAAAAACTCCAGATGTGTTTCTGATCTTAACTAAAAAAATGCTTTTTTCAAGTGTTTTTTGAACAAAGCCAGTGAAGATATTGATTTTAGTGATGTAGGTAAATTGTTCCATAGCGACGGTCCTCTGTATTTTAAAGTGCGTTGATTGTGTGAAGTCCGGCATAAAGGAAGGTGAAAGTTCTTTGAGTGTCGTGTCTGATATGAATGGATGTCTGAGGAAAAATGTGGGTTAT